>NC_092173.1:50959956-51259956 GCF_045791955.1 Oncorhynchus clarkii lewisi
TGCACTACAGAACAGGGTGTCATTTGTAACGCATACACTTAATAGTGTATCGTGCTCCTCAAATCAAAAGTTATTCGTCACATGCTTGGTAAAAACAACGGGTGTAGAATAACAGTGAAATACTTATCCCAATAATACAGGAAATAGAGAATAACAGAAAAGTAAAGCAGACATGTATGTGCAGGGGTACGAGGTCATTGAGGTAGATATGTACATGTACAGTGCATTCAGAAAGTATTCAGACCCCTTGACTTTTTCCACATTTTGTTACGTTACAGCCTTACTCTAAAATTGCTATAAAAAAAAATGTATCTCATCAATCGACACACAGTACGGCATAATGACAAAGTAAAAACAGGTTTTAATACATTTCTACAAATGTTTAAAAAATGTGTTTTTATAGCCCTTCGTACATCAGCTGATATCTCAAAGTGCTGTACAGAAACCCAGCTTAAAACCCCAAACATCGAGCAATGCAGCTGTTGAAGCACATTGGCTAGGACAAACTCCCTAGAAAGGTCAAAACCTAGGAAGAAACCTAGAGAGGATCCAGGCTATGAGGAGTGGCCAGTCATCTTCTGGCTGTGCCATTTGAACATGGCCAAGATGTTCAAATGTTCATAAATGACCAGCATGGTCAAATAATAGGTCTGGGACAGGTACCACGTCCGGTGAACAGGTCAGGACTCTATAGCCGCAGGCAGAACAGTTGAAACTGGAGCAGCAGCACGGCCAGGTGGACTGGGGACAGCAAGGAGTCATCATGCCAGGTAGTCCTGAGGCATGGTCCCAGGGCTCAGGTCCTCCAAGAGAGAAAAGAAAGAGAGAATTAGAGAGAGCATACTTAAATTCACACAGGGCACCGGATAAGACAGGAGAAGTACTCCAGATATAACAAACTGACCCTAGCCCCCCGACACAAACTACTGCAGCATAAATACTGGAGGCTGAGACAGGAGGGGTCAGGAGACACTGTGGCCCCATCCGATGATACCCCCGGACATGGCCAAACAGGAAGGATATAACCCCACCCACTTTTCCAAAGCACAGCCCCCACACCACTAGAGGGATATCTTCAACCACCAACCTACCATCCTGAGACAAGGCCGAGTATAGCTCACAAAGATCTCCGCCACGGCACAACCCAAGGGGGTGCGCCAACCCAGAAACTGAAATATTACACTTACATCTGTATGTATTCAGACCCTTTACTCAGTACTTTGTTGAAGCACCTTTGGCAGAGATGACAGACTCCAGTCTTCTTGGCTATGACGCTACAAGCTTGGTGCACCTTTATTTGGGGTGGTTCTCCCATTCTTCTCTGCAGATCCTCTCAAGCTCTGTAGGGTTGGATGGGGAGCGTCACTGCACAGCTATTTTCAGGGTCTCTCCAGAGATGATAGAACTTGTTCAAGTCAGGGCTCTGGCTGGGCCACTCAAGGACATTCAGAGACTTGTCCAGAAGCCACTCCTGTGTTGTCTTGGCTGTGTGCTTAGGGTTGTCGTCCTGCTGGAAGGTGAACCTTCTCTCCAGTCTGAGGTCCTTAGCACTCTGGAACAGGTTTTCATCAAGGATCTCTGTACTTTGCTCCGTTCATCTTTGCCTTGATCCTGACTAGTCTCCCAGTCCCTGACGCTGAAAAACATCAGCATGATGTTTCCACCACCATCCTTCACCGTAGGGATGCTGCCAGGTTTCCTCCAGACGTGACGCTTGGCATTCAGGCCAAAGACTTCAATCTTGGTTTCATCAGACCAGAGAATCTTGTTTCTCATGGTCTGTGCCCTTTGGCAAACTCCAAGAGAAACTCCAAGCGGGCTGTCATGTGCCTTTTAATGACCACTCTACCATAAAGGCCTGATTGGTGGAGTGCTGCATAGATGGTTGTCCTTCTGGAAGGTTCTCCCAACTCCACAGAGGAGAACCCATCGGGTCATTGGTCCACTCCTTGACCAAGGCCCTTCTCTCCCCGATTGCCCAGTTTGACCGGACGGCCAGCTCTTGGAAACGTCTTGGTGGTTCTAAACTTCTTCCATTTAAGATGGAGGCCACTGTGTTCTTGGGGACCTTCAATGCTGCGGAATGTGCCTCAACATAATCATGTCAAGGAGCTCTACGGACAATTCCTTCGACCTCATGGATTGGTTTTTGCTCTGACATCTGCCAACTGTGGGACATTATATAGAGAGGTGAGTGCCTTTCCAAATCATTTCCAATCAATTGAATTTACCACAGGTGGACTCCAATCAAGTAGTAGAAACATCTCAAGAAAGATCAATGGAAACAGGATGCACCTGAGATCAATTTCAAATCGCATGGCGAAGGGTCTGAATACTTATGCAAATAAGGTATTTCTGTTTTTTATTTTTAGTACATTTGCAAACATTTCTCAGAACCTGTTTTTGCTTTGTCATTGTGGGGTGTTGTGTGTAGATTGATGAGGATTTTGTTTAATATGGATGTAGTGTAGCAAAATATGGAAAAAGTCAAGGAGTCTGAATACTTTCCGAATGCACTGTAAATAGGCTGTCGAAATCAAATGTTATAGACATTACTGTATGGTTGACATGCAGAACATATAGACATTACTGTCTGGTTGAACATATAGACATTACTGTCTGGTTGACATGCTGAACATATAGACATTACTGTCTGGTTGAACATATCAACATTACTGTCTGGTTGACATTACTGTCTGGTTGACATGCAGAACATTACTGTCTGGTTTCCAGTAATCACAGCAAGTTTGGCTTTACATCAGAATAACCGTCCTCCCCAAATGAACTTACTTGTTCAGGGTCCTGTTGTTCCAGACTTGCCGTACAGTAGCAGAGAGTCTATGACTTGGAGCCTTCTTCTGAGATTGCTTAGTATAGTGGTCCTGAATTAACCTCTCCCAGGGTATATCAATGACCTGACCAATGACCTGGTCAACGACCTGACCAATGACCTGATCAACGACCTGACCAATGACCTGATCAATGACCTGACCAATGACCTGATCAATGACCTGACCAATGACCTGGTCAATGACCTGAAAGGAGCTAATGGGACATGTTTCCATTTTGTCTGACCAATTGAGGACACATTCTCCTTTACAATACCAACCTCAATGGGTCGTTATTGTATATTTAAAATGACAATCGAGGGTATGTGTAAAGTGCAGGGTAGTCATTGTATTTTCCTCATCATAGCTTTCCCTCAAAACATTGTGAGACAATATTAAGAGTTTCATCCTAGTCGTACTAAATAAAACATCTCTTTCTCCATTAAGCAAGGGGAACAGCAGGACTGGGGGGGGGGGGAACAGCAGGACTGGGGGGGGGAACAGCCAGACTGGGGGGGAACAGCCAGACTGGGGGGGAAACAGCAAGACTGGGGGGGAAACAGCAAGACTGGGGGGGAAACAGCAAGACTGGGGGGGGGGGAGACAGCAAGACTGGGGGGGGGGGGAGACAGCAAGACTGGGGGGGGGGGAGACAGCAAGACTGGGGGGGGGGGGAGACAGCAAGACTGGGGGGGGGGGGGGGACAGCAAGACTGGGGGGGAAACAAACAGCAAGACTGGGGGGGAAACAAACAGCAAGACTGGGGGGAAGGAAACAGCAAGACTGGGGAGGAAGGAAACAGCAAGACTGGGGAGGAAGGAAACGGCAAGACTAGGGAGGAAGGAAACAGCAAGACTGGGGGGGGAAGGAAACAGCAAGACTGGGGGGGAAGGAAACAGCAAAACTGGGGGGGGAAGGAAACAGCAAGACTGGGGGGGAAGGAAACAGCAAGACTGGGGAGGAAGGAAACAGCAAGACTGGGGGGGAAGGAAACAGCAAGACTGGGGGGGAAGGAAACAGCAAAACTGGGGGGGGAGGAAACAGCAAGACTGGGGGGAAGGAAACAGCAAGACTGGGGAGGAAGGAAATAGCAGGACTGGGGAAGAAGGAAACAGCAGGACTGGGGAAGAAGGAAACAGCAAGACTGGGGGGGAGGAAACAGCAAGACTGGGGGGGAAGGAAACAGCAAGACTGGGGGGGAAGGAAACAGCAAGACTGGGTGGGAAGGAAACAGCAAGACTGGGGGGGAAGGAAACAGCAAGACTGGGGAGGAAGGAAACAGCAAGACTGGGGGGGAAGGAAACAGCAAGACTGGGGGGGAAGGAAACAGCAAGACTGGGGGGGAAGGAAACAGCAAGACTGGGGGGAAGGAAACAGCAAGACTGGGGGGGAAGGAAACAGCAAGACTGGGGAGGAAGGAAACAGCAGGACTGGGGGGGTAGGAAACAGCAAGACTGGGAGGGTAGGAAACAGCAAGACTGGGGGGGTAGGAAACAGCAAGACTGTGGAGGAAACAGCAGGACTGGGGAGGAAACAGCAGGACTGGGGAGATCAATTGGATGATACACATACCTATATAGACATACATACCTATATATACATACACATACCTATATACACATACCTATATAGACATACACATACCTATATAGACATTCACATACCTATATAGACATACAGTGCCTTGCGAAAGTATTCGGCCCAGTTGAACTGTGCGATCTTTTGCCACATTTCAGGCTTCAAACATAAAGATATAAAACTGTATTTTTTTGTGAAGAATCAACAACAAGTGGGACACAATCATGAAGTGGAACGACTTTTATTGGATATTTCAAACTTTTTTAACAAATCAAAAACTGAAAAATTGGGCGTGTAAAATTATTCAGCCCCTTTACTTTCAGTGCAGCAAACTCTCTCCAGAAGTTCAGTGAGGATCTCTGAATGATCCAATGTTGACCTAAATGACTAATGATGATAAATACAATCCACCTGTGTGTAATCAAGTCTCCGTATAAATGCACCTGCACTGTGATAGTCTCAGAGGTCCGTTAAAAGCGCAGAGAGCATCATGAAGAACAAGGAACACACCAGGCATGTCCGAGATACTGTTGTGAAGAAGTTTAAAGCCGGATTTGGATACAAAAATATTTCCCAAGCTTTAAACATCCCAAGGAGCACTGTGCAAGCGATAATATTGAAATGGAAGGAGTATCAGACCAATGCAAATCTACCAAGACCTGGCCGTCCCTCTAAACTTTCAGCTCACACAAGGAGAAGACTGATCAGAGATGCAGCCAAGAGGCCCATGATCACTCTGGATGAACTGCAGAGATCTACAGCTGAGGTGGGAGACTCTGTCCATAGGACAACAATCAGTCGTATATTGCACAAATCTGGCCTTTATGGAAGAGTGGCAAGAAGAAAGCCATTTCTTAAAGATATCCATAAAAAGTGTCGTTTAAAGTTTGCCACAAGCCACCTGGGAGACACACCAAACATGTGGAAGAAGGTGCTCTGGTCAGATGAAACCAAAAGTGAACTTTTTGGCAACAATGCAAAACGTTATGTTTGGCGTAAAAGCAACACAGCTGAACACACCATCCCCACTGTCAAACATGGTGGTGGCAGCATCATGGTTTGGGCCTGCTTTTCTTCAGCAGGGACAGGGAAGATGGTTAAAATTGATGGGAAGATGGATGGAGCCAAATACAGGACCATTCTGGAAGAAAACCTGGTGGAGTCTGCAAAAGACCTGAGACTGGGACAGAGATTTGTCTTCCAACAAGACAATGATCCAAAACATAAAGCAAAATCTACAATGGAATGGTTCAAAAATATACATATCCAGGTGTTAGAATGGCCAAGACAAAGTCCAGACCTGAATCCAATCGAGAATCTGTGGAAAGAACTGAAAACTGCTGTTCACAAATGCTCTCCATCCAACCTCACTGAGCTCGAGCTGTTTTGCAAGGAGGAATGTGAAAAAATGTCAGTCTCTCGATGTGCAAAACTGATAGAGACATACCCCAAGCGACTTACAGCTTTAATCGCAGCAAAAGGTGGCGCTACAAAGTATTAACTTAAGGGGGCTGAATAATTTTGCACACCCAATTTCAGTTTTTGATTTGTTAAAAAAGTTTGAAATATCCAATAAATGTCGTTCCACTTCATGATTGTGTCCCACTTGTTGTTGATTCTTCACAAAAAAATACAGTTTTATATCTTTATGTTTGAAGCCTGAAATGTGGCAAAAGGTCGCAAAGTTCAAGGGGGCCGAATACTTTCGCAAGGCACTGTACATACCTATATACACATACCTATATATACATACACATACCTATATATACATACACATACCTATATAGACATACCTATATAGACATACACATACCTATATACACATACCTATATACACATACACATACCTATATACACATACCTATATAGACATACACATACCTATATACACATACCTATATAGACATACACATACCTATATACACATACCTATATACACATACACATACCTATATACACATACCTATATAGACATACACATACCTATATACACATACCTATATACACATACCTATAAACACATACACATACCTATATACACATACCTATATAGACATACACATACCTATATACACATACCTATATAGACATACACATACCTATATACACATACCTATATACACATACCTATATACACATACCTATAAACACATACACATACATATATATACACACACACACCTATATATACACATACACATACCTATATATACCTATATATACATACACATATAGACATACCTATATACACATACCTATATACACATACCTATATACACATACCTATATACACATACCTATATACACATACCTATATACACATACCTATATATACACACATACACATACCTATATACACATACCTATATACACATAGCTATATACACATACCTATATACACATACCTATATACACATACCTATATATACACACATACACATACCTATATACACATACCTATATAGACATACACATATAGACATACATACATGTACATACACATACCTATATAGACATACATATACATTCCTATATATACACACACACATACCTATATAGACATACCTATATATAGACACACATACCTATATAGACATACACATACCTATATAGACATACCTATATAGACATACACATACCTATATATACATACACATATAGACATACCTATATAGACATACCTATATATATACACACATACACATACCTATATAGACACACACATACCTATATAGACATACCTATATAGACATACACATACCTATATAGACATACACATACCTATATAGACATACACATACCTATATAGACATACACATACCTATATAGACATACACATACCTATATAGACATACACATACCTATATACACATACACATACCTATATAGACATACACATACCTATATAGACATACACATACCTATATAGACATACACATACCTATATATACACATACACATACCTATATAGACATACACATACCTATATACACATACACATACCTATATAGACATACACATACCTATATACACATACACATACCTATATATACACATACACATACCTATATAGACATACACATACCTATATACACATACACATACCTATATACACATACCTATATACACATACACATACCTATATAGACATACACATACCTATATAGACATACCTATATAGACATACACATACCTATATACACATACCTATATAGACATACACATACCTATATACACATACACATACCTATATACACATACACATACCTATATAGACATACACATACCTATATACACATACCTATATAGACATACACATACCTATATACACATACACATACCTATATACACATACACATACCTATATAGACATACACATACCTATATACACATACCTATATAGACATACACATACCTATATAGACATACACATACCTATATACACATACCTATATAGACATACACATACCTATATACACATACACATACCTATATACACATACACATACCTATATAGACATACACATACCTATATACACATACCTATATAGACATACACATACCTATATAGACATACCTATATAGACATACACATACCTATATAGACATACACATATAGACATACACATACCTATATACACATACCTATATAGACATACACATACCTATATAGACATACACATACCTATATAGACATACACATATAGAAATACCTATATAAACATACACATACCTATATATACACACATACACATACCTATATACACATACCTATATACACATAGCTATATACACATACCTATATACACATACCTATATACACATACCTATATATACACACATACACATACCTATATACACATACCTATATAGACATACACATATAGACATACATACATGTACATACACATACCTATATAGACATACATATACATTCCTATATATACACACACACATACCTATATAGACATACCTATATATAGACACACATACCTATATAGACATACACATACCTATATAGACATACCTATATAGACATACACATACCTATATATACATACACATATAGACATACCTATATAGACATACCTATATATATACACACATACACATACCTATATAGACACACACATACCTATATAGACATACCTATATAGACATACACATACCTATATAGACATACACATACCTATATAGACATACACATACCTATATAGACATACACATACCTATATAGACATACACATACCTATATACACATACACATACCTATATACACATACACATACCTATATAGACATACACATACCTATATAGACATACACATACCTATATAGACATACACATACCTATATATACACATACACATACCTATATAGACATACACATACCTATATACACATACACATACCTATATAGACATACACATACCTATATACACATACACATACCTATATACACATACACATACCTATATATACACATACACATACCTATATAGACATACACATACCTATATACACATACACATACCTATATAGACATACACATACCTATATACACATACCTATATAGACATACACATACCTATATAGACATACCTATATAGACATACACATACCTATATACACATACCTATATAGACATACACATACCTATATACACATACACATACCTATATACACATACACATACCTATATAGACATACACATACCTATATACACATACCTATATAGACATACACATACCTATATACACATACACATACCTATATAGACATACACATACCTATATACACATACCTATATAGACATACACATACCTATATAGACATACACATACCTATATACACATACCTATATAGACATACACATACCTATATACACATACACATACCTATATACACATACACATACCTATATAGACATACACATACCTATATACACATACCTATATAGACATACACATACCTATATAGACATACCTATATAGACATACACATACCTATATAGACATACACATATAGACATACACATACCTATATACACATACCTATATAGACATACACATACCTATATAGACATACACATATAGACATACACATACCTATATACACATACCTATATAGACATACACATACCTATATAGACATACCTATATAGACATACACATACCTATATAGACATACACATATAGACATACACATACCTATATACACATACCTATATAGACATACACATACCTATATAGACATACACATATAGACATACACATACCTATATACACATACCTATATATACACACATACCTATATAGACATACACATACCTATATAGACATACCTATATACACATACCTATATAGACATACCTATATACACATACCTATATAGACATACCTATATACACATACCTATATACACATACCTATATATACACACATACCTATATAGACATACACATACCTATATAGACATACCTATATACACATACCTATATAGACATACCTATATACACATACCTATATACACATACCTATATACACATACCTATATATACATACACATACCTATATATACATACACATACCTATATACACATACCTATATATACATACACATACCTATATAGACATACACATATAGAAATACCTATATATACATACACATACCTATATAGACATACACATACCTATATATACATACACATACCTATATAGACATACACATACCTATATATACATACACATACCTATATAGACATACATATATATACATACACATACCTATATATATATATATATGACCAAGTTTATTTAATATATTTTTAGTTTGGTCACAAAATTGGGGTTCAGACTGTGTGATCACACTCTCCGCAGCCAATGTGTGTAAAACCTTTAAACAGGTTAACATTCACAAGGCCGCTGGGCCAGACGGATTACCAGGACGTGTACTCCGAGCATGCGTTGACCAACTGGCAAGTGTCTTCACTGACATTTTCAGCTTCTCTCTGTCTGACTCTGTAATACCAACATGTTTCAAGCAGACCACCATAGTCCATGTGCCCAAGGAATCGAAGGTAACTTGCGTAAATGATTACCGACCCGTAGCACTCACGCCTGTAGCCATGAAATGCTTTGAAAGGATGGTCATGGCTCACATCAACACCATTATCCCAGAAAACCTAGACCCACTCCAATTTGCATACCGCAACAACAGATTCACAGATGATGCAATCTCTATTGCACTCCACACTGCCCTTTCCCACCTGGACAAAAAGAACATCTATGTGAGAATGCTGTTCATTGACTACAGCTCAGAGTTCAACACCATAGTTCCCTTAAAGCTCATCACTAAGCTAAGGACCCTGGGACTAAACACCTCCCTCTGCAACTGGATCCTGGACTTCCTGATGGGCCACCCCCATGTGGTAAGGGTAGGTAACAACACATCTGCCACGCTGATCCTTAACACGGGGGCCCCTCAGTGGAGTGTACTCAGTCCCCTACTGTACTCCATGTTCACTCATGACTGCACGGCCAGGCACGACTCCAACACCATCATTAAGTTTGCTGAAGACACAACAGTGGTAGGCCTGATTCCCAACAACGATAAGACAGCATATAGGGAGGAGGTCAGAGACCTGGCCGTGTGGTGCAAGGACAATAACCTCTTCCCTGAACGTGATCAAGACAAAGGAGATGATTTTGGACTACAGGAAAAGGAGGACCGAGCACACACCCATTATCATCGACTGCGCTGTAGTAGAGCAGGTTGAGAGCTTCAAGTTCCTTGGTGTCCACATCACCAACAAACTAACATGGTCCAAGCACACCAAGACAGTAGTGAAGAGGACACGACAAAACATATTCCCCCTCAGGAGACTGAAAGATTTGGTATGGTTCCTCAGATCCTCAAAAGGTTCTACAGCTGCATCATCATTGCCTGGTATGGCAACTGCTAAGCCTCCAACCGCAAGGCACTTCAGAGGGTAGTGCAAACGGCCTAGTATATCACTGGGGCCAAGCTTCCTGCCATCCAGGACCTCTATACCAGGCGGTGTCAGAGAAAGGCCCTAAAAATTGTCAAAGACTCAAGCCACCCTAGTCATAGAATGCTGTAGCAGAGAGACCAGTCTAAGTCCAAGAGGCTTCTAAACAGCTTATTCCCCAAGCCATAAGACTCCTGAACAGCTAATCAAATGGCTACCCAGACAATTTGCATTGCTCCCCCCCCCCCCCCCCCGCGATGCTGCTACTCTCTATTTTCTATGCATAGTCACTTTATTAACTCAACCTACATGTACATATTACCTCAATTACCTCGACACATTGACTCTGTACCGGTACCCCTGTATATAGCCTCCACATTGACTCTGTACCGGTACCCCTGTATATAGCCTCCACATTGACTCTGTACCGGTACCCCCTGTATATAGCCTCCACATTGACTCTGTACCGGTACCCCCTGTATATAGCCTCCACATTGACTCTGTACCGGTACCCCCTGTATATAGCCTCCACATTGACTCTGTACCGGTACCCCCTGTATATAGTCTCCACATTGACTCTGTACCGGTACCCCCTGTATATAGTCTCCACATTGACTCTGTACCGTAACACCCTGTATATAGTCTCCACATTGACTCTGTACCGTAACACCCTGTATATAGCCTCCACATTGACTCTGTACCGGTACCCCCTGTATAAAGCCTCCACATTGACTCTGTACCGTAACACCCTGTATATAGTCTCCACATTGACTCTGTACTGGTACCCCTGTATATAGCCTTCACATTGACTCTGTACCGGTACCCCCTGTATATAGCCTCCACATTGACTCTGTACCGTAACACCCTGTATATAGCCTCCACATTGACTCTGTACCGGTACCCCCTGTATATAGCGTCCACATTGACTCTGTACCGGTACACCCTGTATATAGCCTTAGTTAGTCCCAGTCTGTTTCTGTTTTTCCATTGCATTAAAATCCTCCCAATGTTTTTTTTTTTTTTTCAGAACAAGCAATGCCTTGATTAGAATAAGTGACATTACCAAACACAATCACATATTCAGGTGTTGCTGTCTGTGTTGGAGACAGCATGCATCCCAACTACTGCTGATTGCAGACATATGTGGAGTTAAGGTGACTAGTTTACCATCATGTTCTTCATACATATTCATATAAACCTGACTTTGAAGATAATCAGGAGTAATGTAGGTAGGTCACTGTTAAAATATTAATATGTTGAGCACAAAGACTAAAGGGCAATGAGTCCAGATGAAAACGTTTCAGTGAGAAGTGAATAAGTCGTGATGTGTTGTTGAAGTGAATAGTATGTGTTGCTGCTTCATGACTCAGCAGATAGTTGTAGTGTGTCTGTTTCATGACTCAGCAGATAGTTGTAGTGTGTCTGTTTCATGACTCAGCAGATAGTTGTAGTCTGTCTGTTTCATGACTCAGCAGATAGTTGTAGTCTGTCTGTTTCATGACTCAGCAGATAGTTGTAGTGTGTCTGTTTCATGACTCAGCAGATAGTTGTAGTCTGTCTGTTTCATGACTCAGCAGATAGTTGTAGTCTGTCTGTTTCATGACTCAGCAGATAGTTGTAGTCTGTCTGTTTCAGGACCTAGCAGATAGTTGTAGTCTGTCTGTTTCAGGACCTAGCAGATAGTTGTAGTCTGTCTGTTTCAGGACCTAGCAGATAGTTGTAGTCTGTCTGTTTCAGGACCTAGCAGATAGTTGTAGTCTGTCTGTTTCAGGACCTAGCAGATAGTTGTAGTCTGTCTGTTTCAGGACCTAGCAGATAGTTGTAGTCTGTCTGTTTCAGGACCTAGCAGATAGTTGTAGTGTGTCTGTGTCATGACTCAGCAGATATTTGTAGTGTGTCTGTTTCATGACTCAGCAGATAGTTGTAGTGTGTCTGTTTCATGACTCAGCAGATAGTTGTAGTGTGTCTGTTTCATGACTCAGCAGATAGTTGTAGTGTGTCTGTTTCATGACTCAGCAGATAGTTGTAGTCTGTCTGTTTCAGGACCTAGCAGATAGTTGTAGTCTGTCTGTTTCAGGACCTAGCAGATAGTTGTAGTCTGTCTGTTTCAGGACCTAGCAGATAGTTGTAGTCTGTCTGTTTAAGGACCTAGCAGATAGTTGTAGTGTAACGCTCGTCTGCAGAAGAGGACCAAAGCGCAGCGTGGTACGTGTTCATGATAATTTATTCAAACTGAACACTGAAGCAAAATAAAAAAGTAGAACAAAACTAAACAGTTCTGTCTGGTGCAAACACAAAGCAACTACCCACAAACACAGGTGGGAAAAAAGGCTACTTAAGTATGATTCTCAATCAGAGACAACAATAGACAGCTGCTGGCCAAACACAAAGAAATAGAAAACATAGAAATAAAGAAACTAGAATGCCCACCCTAGTCACACCCTGGCCTAACCGAAATAGAGAATACAAGCCTCTCTATGGCCAGGGCGTGACATGTAGTCTGTCTGTTTAATGACTCAGCAGATAGTTGTCTGTCTGTTTCATGACTCAGCAGATAGTTGTAGTCTGTCTGTTTCATGACTCAGCAGATAGTTGTAGTCTGTCTGTTTAATGACTCAGCAGATAGTTGTAGTCTGTCTGTTTAATGACTCAGCAGATAGTTGTTGTCTGTCTGTTAACTACCTCTACAGATAGATACAGTCTTTGTAGTGAGCTGTTTCTACCTCTACATACACAGTACCTGTCAAAAGTTTTGGACACAAAAAAAAAAAACATTATCCCCATAATGGCTATCCTCACCCCTCTATTCAACTCCTCTACCCATTATCGGCCATCCCCACCCCTCTATTCAACTCCTATATCCATTATCGGCCATCCCCACCCCTCTATTCAACTCCTCTACCCATTATCGGCCATCCCCACCCCTCTATTCAACCCCTATATCCATTATCGGCAATCCCCACCCCTCTATTCAACCCCTATATATCCATTATCCCCACAATGGCCATCCCCACCCCTCTATTAACATGGTTTTCAGCACATCATATTTCTGATAAGAAAGAAAGTGATGTACTGATTTCCCACTGTCTATCCAAATAGAGCAGCTGGGCCATGATTTGGCTTTCACCTTCAGACAATACATCCCTCTGTTAATAAGTAGCCCACAGAACCCCAGCAGATAAACACACCTGTCGCAAAACATGCCACAGGTCAATATGATGCAGTGGTAGCGTACAGAAAGACAGCACGTAAGGTAATAAACATACTAGCATGGTAGGCTATATTTATACAGCATATAGACAGCGATGATGTATCTGTATTTTAATCTATATCTCCACCTAGCCTACTTTAGACCTATAATCAAACTCCTCTACGAAGATGCACTTATTATCACAAATAGCCCTGTTTTGCGTTGCCTATTTGAAGGTCAGTCGGAAATATAAGAAACTATAACACGTTGTTCCCTGTTTCAGATGGTAACAGGAGCCCTGTGCGACCTAAATAGTGGTAACACTGTATCAGCCCCTTCTAAACACCCTAAATAGTGGTAACACTGTATCAGCCCCTTCTAAACACCCTAAATAGTGGCAACACTGTATCAGCCCCTTCAAAACACCCTAAATAGTGGCAACACTGTATCAGCCCCTTCAAAACACCCTAAATAGTGGCAACACTGTATCAGCCCCTTCAAAACACCCTAAATAGTGGCAACACTGTATCAGCCCCTTCAAAACACCCTAAATAGTGGCAACACTGTATCAGCCCCTTCAAAACACCCTAAATAGTGGCAACACTGTATCAGCCCCTTCAAAACACCCTAAATAGTGGCAACACTGTATCAGCCCCTTCAAAACACCCTAAATAGTGGTAACACTGTATCAGCCCCTTCAAAACACCCTAAATAGTGGTAACACTGTATAAGCCCCTTCAAAACACCCTAAATAGTGGTAACACTGTATCAGCCCCTTCAAAACACCCTAAATAGTGGTAACACTGTATCAGCCCCTTCAAAACACCCTAAATAGTGGTAACACTGTATCAGCCCCTTCAAAACACCCTAAATAGTGGCAACACTGTATCAGCCCCTTCAAAACACCCTAAATAGTGGCAACACTGTATCAGCCCCTTCAAAACACCCTAAATAGTGGCAACACTGTATAAGCCCCTTCAAAACACCCTAAATAGTGGCAACACTGTATCAGCCCCTTCAAAACACCCTAAATAGTGGCAACACTGTATCAGCCCCTTCAAAACACCCTAAATAGTGGCAACACTGTATCAGCCCCTTCAAAACACCCTAAATAGTGGCAACACTGTATCAGCCCCTTCAAAACACCCTAAATAGTGGTAACACTGTATCAGCCCCTTCAAAACACCCTAAATAGTGGTAACACTGTATCAGCCCCTTCAAAACACCCTAAATAGTGGCAACACTGTATAAGCCCCTTCAAAACACCCTAAATAGTGGCAACACTGTATCAGCCCCTTCAAAACACCCTAAATAGTGGTAACACTGTATCAGCCCCTTCAAAACACCCTAAAAAGTGGTAACACTGTATCAGCCCCTTCAAAACACCCTAAATAGTGGTAACACTGTATCAGCCCCTTCAAAACACCCTAAATAGTGGTAACACTGTATCAACCCCTTCAAAACACCCTAAATAGTGGCAACACTGTATCAGCCCCTTCAAAACACCCTAAATAGTGGCAACACTGTATCAGCCCCTTCAAAACACCCTAAATAGTGGCAACACTGTATAAGCCCCTTCATAACACCCTAAATAGTGGCAACACTGTATAAGCCCCTTCAAAACACCCTAAATAGTGGTAACACTGTATAAGCCCCTTCATAACACCCTAAATAGTGGTAACACTGTATAAGCCCCTTCAAAATTCTTCATGACACCCCTCACACAGGTCCACTGATGTCAAAAATGTGCCTACATATTCAATCTGAGTATTTGCTTTTCGAAATTCAATATTCCCATCACTTTTGCTGATTGTTTTCTCATTACTCATGTTCTATCTCAGAGTAAGTAACTCAACGGACACTATGAAAGCTCAACCAAGTTTAATTATTCCCAGAGGATCAGTACAGCTGCATTCAGACAAAACATGTTTCCACCACAAGAATATCTACTCCAATTTAGGTACCCCTCCTTCTCTCCAATCTTTACATCTATTATGGTTCGACAGGAAGAGGAAGTGATGGGGTAATAAACAGATCCTTAAAGGGATCTGACCTGACCTCAACCCCCTTGATGCCTAATCCAAAGACCTCCACCCATATCCCCTCTAGCAATCCTGTGACTTCCTCTCGTCAACCCAACACATTCCAAAGCCATCTGGCTCCTACAGATAAACGTTAACTTCTGATGTATAAACCAGTCTCTATCACTCCTCACTCCTCAGATACTACAGTATTACTTATGATGTATAGACCAGTCTCTATCACTCCTCACTCCTCAGATACTACAGTATTACTTCTGATGTATAAACCAGTCTATCACTCCTTAGATGCTATGCTGTTGAGTATAACAATGTTCCAAGTTTAACCCAGAATCCAACAGTCACAATAATATCACTAGTCCTACTAAAGTTGTTCAGACCAATCCACTGTTCATAAACCTATATCAATCAGCATTGTGTCAGTGGTAGACTATGGTAGTCCTTCAGACCAATCCACTGTTCATAACCTAAATCAATCAGCGTTGTGTCAGTGGTAGACTATAGTATCATGTACAATTCTATATTTTCTATACCATGAATATATCAATTGACATTCATTCGTTTTGGTAAAACATATTTTAAATCATATGCTGCTGTAAATAGGCATATTATGTTATTGTCCTTCATCAGCCAGTTAGCTTTAACAGGACACATGTCCTACCATTTGAAATGATGGTGTAGGGTACAATGCCCTGCTGAGATACGAGTTGGGAAACAGCACATTCCACTCAATACCAGATTACAGAGATGATCTGTATTTACAGTACACTGTTGCAATGGCTTGCAGCATGCTGCACCAACACTTGATTACATCAAAATAATTCATTCATACTATGTAATCTATGGAAACACACACTCAGAGCTGTTAGTGCTTAAAAACTTATTTGGGCTGCAATCCCGTTAATTAACGGGAGGATATGACAACAGCCAGTGAAAGTGCAGGGCGCCAAATTCAAAACAGAAATCTCATAATTAAAATTCCTCAAACATACATGTATCTTATACCGATTTAATAGTAATCTTGTTGTTAATCCCACCACAGTGTCCAATTTCAAATAGGCTTTACAGCGAAAGCACCACAAACGATTATGTTAGGTGACCACCAACTCACAGAAAAACCCAGCCATTTTTCCAGCCAAAGCGAGGAGTCACAAAAATCACAAGTAGAGATCAAATTAATCACTAACTTTTTGATGATCTTCATCAGATGACACTCATATGACTTCATGTTACACAATATATGTATGTTTTGTTTGATAAAGTTCATGTTTATATAAAAAAATCTGAGTTTACATTGGCGCATACGTTCACTAGTTCCCGAAAACATGATTTTGCATAGCCACATCAATTCAACAGAAATACAAGTTATACACAAGGAAGTATAGATATACCTCTCCTTAATGCAACTGATGTCAGATTTTTTTTTTACTTTACGGAAAAAGCAAACCATGCAATAATCTGAGACGGCGCTCAGAAAATAAATACAATTATCCGCCACGTTGGAGTCATCAGAAATCACATTATAAATATTCCCTTACCTTTGATGATCTTCATCAGAATGCACTCCCAGGAATCCCAGTTCCACAATGAATGCTTGATTTGTTTGATAATGTCCATTATTAATGTCCAAGTAGCTACTGTTGTTAGCGCGTTTAGTACACAAATCCAAACACTCATGCAGGTCCATCCGAACGTCGGAAGAAAACCTCAAAGTTATATTGCAGGTCGAAGAAACTTGTTTAGAATCAAACTAAGTTTAGAATCAATCTTTAGGGTGTTGTTATCATAAATCTTCAATAACGTTCCAACCGGAGAATTCCTTTGTGTGTAGAGAAGCCATGGAACGCAGATCGTTATCATGTGAATTGCACGAGACCAGCCCTTTGCTCTCTGCTAGACCCCTGGCTCATTCAGCTCCCATTCAGCCCCACAACACAGTAGAAGCCTCATTCACGTTTCTAAAAACGGTTGACGGTTGACATCTAGTGGAAGCAACTTCATCCATATCCCACTGTGAATTCAATAGGGGCTGGGTTGAAAATCGACCAAACTCAGATTTCTCACTTCCTGTTTGGATTTCTTCTCAGGATTTTGCCTGCCATATGAGTTCTGTTATACTCACAGAAATGATTCAAACAGTTTTAGAAACTTCAGAGTGTTTTCTATCCAATACTAATAATACTATGCATATATTATCAACTGGGACTGAGGAGCAGGCCGTTTACTCTGGGCACCTCTGGGCACCTTTCATCCAAGCTTCTCAATACTGCCCCTGCAGCCATAAGAAGTTAATGCATTTATTTATTAAGATCTTTGTCGCCGTAGTCTAGGACCGGAAGAAACAGAGGAGAGGAAACATGGGAACAAATGCGCTCAAATGACACGTTCCTTCTCCACTGGTGCGTCATCAGGCAAATTACATTGACCTGGATGAGTTCAGAAGGTGAGGTGTTAGGAGTTCAACATCAGAAGACTAGGCTTCTCAAAAGGGAGGTGGTGGTGACCTTCTCCCTCTTCTGCGGGAGAGAGACCGAGAGAAAGAGGCAGGGGTGGTGGCCTTCTCCCTCTCCTGTGGGAGAGAGAGACCGAGAGAAAGAGGCAGGGGAGGTGTCCTTCTCCCTCTCCTTTGGGAGAGAGAGACAGAGAGAGAGACCGAGAGAAAGAGGCAGGGGTGGTGTCCTTCTCCCTCTCCTGTGGGAGAGAGAGACCGAGAGAAAAAGGCAGGGGAGGTGTATGATTTCAGAAAACATAGCAGGCATCGTCTGAGCTCTCAGCAATTGGACATCTATCTTCATCTGAGTTCTCATCTTCATCAGTCGTCAAAAATACCCCCTTCTCCCAGAATCAGCTTGTGGTAGCTGTTCCTGCTGTTTACTTGGTTTTGTGCCCACTGCCTAAAAGTCACATATAAAGCAGTAAATTATTTACAATTCCATTACACAAAATAGTGTGGAGGGTATTTGTAAAGCAAGACAAAATGTTCGGTCCAAAAATAGTATAAACCTCAACTTCCTCTGATCTTGCAGCTGTATGGACAGTGCCTCCAGGGATAGTACTGATCTTTGTAGGCTCCCCTAGAGCCTCCTCTCCTGCACCAGGACCTTCTCTTCCTCCTGCAGTCTGTTCACCATCAGTCTGTCGAAGATTATTATTATTTTTTTTTGTAAATCAAAAAGGCAATGTAACCTTTATTTAACTAGGCAACGAAGTTAAGAACAAATTCTTATTTACAATGACGGCCTACACCGGCAACGCTGGGCCAGTTGTGCACCACCCTATGGGACTCCCAATCATGGCCAGTTGTGATACAACTGGACTTGAACCAGGGTGTCTGTAGCGACACATCTAGCACTGAGATGCAGTGCCTTCAACCGCTGCTCCACTCTGGAGCCCCCCACATAGCACTGAGATGCAGTGTCTTAGACCCCTGCTCCACTCTGGAGACCCCATATAGCACTGAGATACAATGTTTTAGACCCCTGCTCCACTCTGGAGCCCCCCACATAGCACTGAGATGCAGGGTCTTAGACCCCTGCTCCACTCTGGAGCCCCCCATATAGCACTGAGATGCAGTGTCTTAGACCCCTGCTCCACTCTGGAGACCCCATATAGCACTGAGATACAATGTCTTAGACCCCTGCTCCACTCTGGAGCCCCCCACATAGCACTGAGATGCAGGGTCTTAGACCCCTGCTCCACTCTGTAGCCCCCCACATAGCACTGAGATGCAGTGTCTTAGACCCCTGCTCCACTCTGGAGCCCCCCATATAGCACTGAGATGCAGTGTCTTAGACCCCTGCTCCACTCTGTAGCCCCCCATATAGCACTGAGATGCAGTGTCTTAGACCCCTGCTCCACTCTGGAGCCCCCCACATAGCACTGAGATGCAGTGTCTTAGACCCCTGCTCCACTCGGGAGCCCCCCATATAGCACTGAGATGCAGTGTCTTAGACCCCTGCTCCACTCTGGAGAACCCATATAGCACTGAGATGCAGTGTCTTAGACCCCTGCTCCACTCTGGAGCCCCCCACATAGCACTGAGATGCAGTGTCTTAGACCCCTGCTCCACTCTGTAGCCCCCCACATAGCACTGAGATGCAGTGTCTTAGACCCCTGCTCCACTCTGGAGCCCCCCACATAGCACTGAGATGCAGTGTCTTAGACCCCTGCTCCACTCTGTAGCCCCCCATATAGCACTGAGATGCAGTGTCTTAGACCCCTGCTCCACTCTGGAGACCCCATATAGCACTGAGATGCAGTGTCTTAGACCCCTGCTCCACTCTGGAGCCCCCCACATAGCACTGAGATGCAGTGTCTTAGACCCCTGCTCCACTCTGTAGCCCCCCACATAGCACTGAGATGCAGTGTCTTAGACCCCTGCTCCACTCTGGAGCCCCCCATATAGCACTGAGATGCAGTGTCTTAGACCCCTGCTCCACTCTGTAGCCCCCCATATAGCACTGAGATGCAGTGTCTTAGACCCCTGCTCCATTCTGTAGCCCCCCACATAGCACTGAGATGCAGTGTCTTAGACCCCTGCTCCACTCTGGAGCCCCCCATATAGCACTGAGATGCAGTGTCTTAGACCCCTGCTCCACTCTGGAGCCCCCCATATAGCACTGAGATGCAGTGTCTTAGACCCCTGCTCCACTCGGGAGCCCAGATGGCTGTTGCCTGTGAGATGTAAACTCACAGAGGTATATAACAGAACAACAGCAATCATTGTATCCTATGCTGAAGGTAAACATTCAATCACAATAGATACCTTCTGCAATCATGTTTCTTACTGGTGCCAAGTCTCTCCCATGGCCACACAAAGTTGTCAATATTGAGCAGCTCCTCCACTGTTGGGAGCCTAAACTCTGTCTGCTGCTCGTGAAGTTGAACGATGGCAGCTGTCAAGGCTGCTTGTTCTCATCCAGTTTTCTCGTAATCTGATGCCTCCTCTTGTTGTCGTCTGAATAAAAAGGGTGATTAGACGGACTGTAGATTCAGATATATTACATGACTATTAGTTATAGAGTTACTATAGAGGCACAAACAGAGTACAAAGCAATCAACTGGTTTCCAAAGCATTTGTCATGCGGCTGTAACATTATACAAGGCATGCAGAGATGTGGCTCACAAGATACTGTTTATGGTCACGCCATAAACAGTATCAGGGTCAGATGCCCCAGGGTCAAGCTCTGAAACCCTGTTTTAGGGTCAGATGCCCCAGGGTCAAGCTCTGAAACTCTGTTTAGGGTCAAATGGCCCAGGGTCAAGCTCTGAAACCCTGTTTTAGGGTCAGATGCCCCAGGGTCAAGCTCTGAAACTCTGTTTAGGGTCAAATGGCCCAGGGTCAAGCTCTGAAACCCTGTTTTAGGGTCAGATGCCCCAGGGTCAAGCTCTGAAACCCTGTTTTAGGGTCAGATGCCCCAGGGTCAAGCTCTGAAACTCTGTTTAGGGTCAAATGGCCCAGGGTCAAGCTCTGAAACCTTGTTTAGGGTCAGATGCCCCAGGGTCAATCTCTCATACCCTGTTTTAGGGTCAGATGCCCCAGGGTCAAGCTCTGAAACCTTGTTTAGGGTCAGATGGCCCAGGGTCAAGCTCTCATACCCTGTTTTAGGGTCAGATGCCCCAGGGTCAAGCTCTGAAACCCTGTTTTAGTGTCAGATGGCCCAGGGTCAAGCTATGAAACCCTGTTTTAGGGTCAGATGGCCCAGGGTCAAGATCTCAAACCCTGTTTTAGGGTCAGATGCCCCAGGGTCAAGCTCTGAAACCCTGTTTTAGGGTCATATGCCCCAGGGTCAAGCTCTCAAACCCTGTTTAGGGTCAGATGCCCCAGGGTCAAGCTCTCAAACCCTGTTTTAGGGTCAGATGCCCCAGGGTCAAGCTCTGAAACCCTGTTTTAGGGTCAGATGCCCCAGGGTCAAGCTCTGAAACCCTGTTTTAGGGTCAGATGCCCCAGGGTCAAGCTCTGAAACCTTGTTTAGGATCAGATGCCCCAGGGTCAAGCTCTGAAACCCTGTTTTAGGGTCAGATGCCCCAGGGTCAAGCTCTGAAACCCTGTTTTAGGGTCAGATGCCCCAGGGTCAAGCTCTGAAACCCTGTTTTAGGGTCAGATGCCCCAGGGTCAAGCTCTGAAACCCTGTTTAGGATCAGATGCCCCAGGGTCAAGCTCTCAAACCCTGTTTTAGGGTCAGATGCCCCAGGGTCAAGCTCTGAAACCCTGTTTTAGGGTCAGATGCCCCAGGGTCAAGCTCCATTTAAGGCGGTACTCACCCCCCACTTTGCAGCTCGCTCCTTCTGATCATAAAGGATTTATTCAAAACAAACATAGTATGGGAATCCGTCTGTGAATAAAATTACAACACAACAAAATTGTGGTATGTACCCACAATTCAACTGTCCTGAAAATATACTGGGGAAATGGCAAGAAATATCACTTACATGTTGAAATTGTAATGCTGTGCAATAGCTTTCTGGAAGAGCCTCCTCAAATGCCACCCGTGCCGCATCTAGCTCTTTGCTCAAGCTCATTTCCCTTGAATATTAATATTAAATATTATTGTATGTTAAAGTAGAAAAAAAAGTACCCAAAATGTGTGATCATATACTGTGAGACACAATCAAATATATATAGTAGAGTCACACATAATACAAGTAAACTGGTTGACATTGTGGATTTTCATTATCGTGGTTATATTGTTCAAAAACAAAAGGCAAAGCCTCCACGCTGAACACTCAAATGTTTGTTACTAATCTGCTTTAATTAATTAACCTCAGGTCTGAACTGCTGCTATTATTATCTCTGAACTAGATGTGTATTCATATTTACACAATTGGTAACATACAGCAAAAAGAGAATTACAGTTTACATTTGAAAATGTGCAGACACCTACAGTGGCAAAAAAAAGGATGTGAACCCTTTGGAAATATCTGGACTTCTGCTTAAGTTGTGTAATGCCTGGGGTGTAGTGGAGGAAGAAGTCAGACGCAGGGTTCAGAGAGTTCAGAGTAGCGATACTTCTTTATTCACCACACAGGTGAACACGACGCCACTCAAACAAATGCCCCAAAACACAGGGGAACTAAACAGTCCTGAATAACACACGTACACGAACAACCGTGACTTACAGGCGAGTACACATAAAACAATCCCGCACACCCAGCAGGCGGGCCGGCTGGATAATAAAGCCCAACTAATTAACCTAACTAAACACAGGTGTAAGTAATAAACAGACAAGGAGGGGGAGAAAAAGATCAGTGGCAGCTAGTAGGCCGAGCGCCAACCGAACAGGAAGGGGAGCCACCTTCGGTAGGAGTCGTGACAAGTTGGGTCAGAAAATTTGATCTGATCTTCATCTAGATCACAACAATAGACCAACACAGTCTGCTTAAACTAATAAAACACAAACAATTATACGATTTCATGTCTTTATTGAACACACAGTGTAAACATTCACAGTGCAGGTTGGAAAAAGTATGTGAACCCTTGGATTTAATAACCGGTTGACCCTCCTTTGGCAGCAATAACCTCAACCAAACGTTTTCTGTAGTTGCGGATCAGACCTGAACAACGTTCAGGAAGAATTTTGGACCGTTCCTCATTATAAAACTGTTTCTGTTCAGCAATATTCTTGTGATTTCTGGTGTGAACTTCTCTCTTGAGGTCATGCCACAGCATCTCAATCGGGTGAAGGTCAGGACTCTGACTGGGCCACTCAAGAAGGCGTATTTTCTTCTGTGGAAGCCATTCTGTTGTTGATTTACTTCTGTGTTTTTGGTCGTTGTCCTGTTGCATCACCCAACTTCTGTTGAGCTTCAATTGGCGGACAGATAGCCTAACAGTATCCTGCAAAATGTCTTGATGAACTTGGCAATTCATTTTTCTGTCGATAATACTGTAGCAAGCTGTCCAAGCCCTGAGGCAGCAAAGCAGCCCCAAACCAAGATGCTCTCTCCACCATACTTTACAGTTGAGATGAGGTTTTGATGTTGGAGTGATGTGCCTTTTTTTCTCAACACATCGTGTTGTGTGTTCCTTCCAAACACACGTCTGAGCCGTTGAATTGCGACTCCACTTTGTCTCTACTGACATCTGGCTTGTTTAATTGCCTTGCGGAGGGAATAACTACACTGTTTGTATTCGGCCATATTCCCAGTCATCTTGCCATGATTAAATACGGTGGCTTTCAGTTTTGCGCGAATTCCGCCATCTAGGGTAGATTTTAATAGTCACATAGTGTACTACTTTAGACCAGGGCCCATAGTATACTACTTTAGACCAGGACCCATAGTGTACTACTTTAGACCAGGGCCCATAGTGCACTACTTTAGACCAGGGCCTATAGTGAACTACTTTAGACCAGGGCCTATAGTGAACTACTTTAGACCAGGGCCTATAGTGAACTACTTTTGACCAGGGCCTATAGTGAACTACTTTAGACCAGGGCCAACTACTTTAGACCAGGGCCTATAGTGAACTACTTTAGACCAGGGCCTATAGTGAACTACTTTAGACCAGGGCCTATAGTGAACTACTTTAGACCAGGACCCATAGTGAACTACTTTAGACCAGGGCCTATAGTGAACTACTTTAGACCAGGGCCTATAGTAAACTACTTTAGACCAGGGCCTATAGTGAACTACTTTAGACCAGGGCCAACTACTTTAAACCAGGGCCTATAGTGAACTACTTTAGACCAGGGCCTATAGTGAACTACTTTAGACCAGGGCCTATAGTGAACTACTTTAGACCAGGGCCCATAGTGAACTACTTTAGACCAGGGCCCATAGTGAACTACTTTAGACCAGGGCCCATAGTGAACTACTTTAGACCAGGGCCTATAGTGAACTACTTTAGACCAGGGCCCATAGTGAACTACTTTAGACCAGGGCCTATAGTGAACTACTTTAGACCAGGGCCCATAGTGAACTACTTTAGACCAGGGCCCATAGTGAACTACTTTAGACCAGGACCCATAGTGCACTACTTTAGACCCGGGCCCATAGTGAACTACTTTAGACCAGGGCCCATAGTGAACTACTTTAGACCAGGGCCTATAGTGAACTACTTTAGACCAGGGCCCATAGTGAACTACTTTAGACCAGGACCCATAGTGAACTACTTTAGACCAGGGCCCATAGTGAACTACTTTAGACCAGGGCCCATAGTGAACTACTTTAGACCAGGGCCAACTACTTTAGACCAGGGCCCATAGTGAACTACTTTAGACCAGGACCAATAGTGAACTACTTTAGACCAGGGCCCATAGTGAACTACTTTAGACCAGGGCCTATAGTGAACTACTTTAGACCAGGACCCATAGTGCACTACTTTAGACCAGGACCTATAGTGAACTACTTTAGACCCGGGCCCATAGTGAACTACTTTAGACCAGGGCCCATAGTGAACTACTTTAGACCAGGGCCCATAGTGAACTACTTTAGACCAGGGCCTATAGTGAACTACTTTAGACCAGGGCCTATAGTGAACTACTTTAGACAAGGACCCATAGTGAACTACTTTAGACCAGGACCCATAGTGAACTACTTTAGACCAGGGCCTATAGTGAACTACTTTAGACCAGGGCCCATAGTGAACTACTTTAGACCAGGGCCCATAGTGAACTACTTTAGACCAGGACCCATAGTGCACTACTTTAGACCAGGGCCTATAGTGCACTACTTTAGACCAGGGCCCATAGTGAACTACTTTAGACCAGGGCCCATAGTGAACTACTTTAGACCAGGGCCAACTACTTTAGACCCGGGCCCATAGTGAACTACTTTAGACCAGGGCCAACTACTTTAGACCAGGGCCCATAGTGAACTACTTTAGACCAGGGCCCATAGTGAACTACTTTAGACCAGGGCCCATAGTGAACTACTTTAGACCAGGGCCCATAGTGAACTACTTTAGACCAGGGCCCATAGTGAACTACTTTAGACCAGGGCCCATAGTGAACTACTTTAGACCAGGGCCCATAGTGAACTACTTTAGACCAGGGCCCATAGTGCACTACTTTAGACCAGGGCCCATAGTGAACTACTTTAGACCAGGACCCATAGTGCACTACTTTAGACCAGGGCCCATAGTGAACTACTTTAGACCCGGGCCCATAGTGAACTACTTTAGACCAGGACCCATAGTGCACTACTTTAGACCAGGACCCATAGTGAACTACTTTAGACCAGGGCCCATAGTGAACTACTTTAGACCAGGGCTTATAGTGAACTACTTTAGACCAGGGCCTATAGTGAACTACTTTAGACCAGGGCCTATAGTAAACTACTTTAGACCAGGGCCTATAGTGAACTACTTTAGACCAGGGCCTATAGTGAACTACTTTAGACCAGGACCTATAGTGTACGACTTTAGACCAGGGCCTATAGTGAACTACTTTAGACCAGGGCCTATAGTGAACTACTTTAGACCAGGGCCCATAGTGAACTACTTTAGACCAGGGCCTATAGTGAACTACTTTAGACCAGGACCTATAGTGAACTACTTTAGACCAGGGCCCATAGTGCACTCCTTTAGACCAGGGCCCATAGTGAACTACTTTAGACCAGGGCCTATAGTGAACTACTTTAGACCAGGGCCTATAGTGAACTACTTTAGACCAGGGCCCATAGTGAACTACTTTAGACCAGGGCCCATAGTGAACTACTTTAGACCAGGGCCCATAGTGAACTACTTTAGACCAGGACCCATAGTGAACTACTTTAGACCAGGGCCCATAGTGAACTACTTTAGACCAGGGCCCATAGTGCACTACTTTAGACCAGGGCCTATAGTGCACTACTTTAGACCAGGGCCTATAGTGAACTACTTTAGACCAGGGCCAACTACTTTAGACCAGGGCCCATAGTGAACTACTTTAGACCAGGGCCTATAGTGAACTACTTTAGACCAGGGCCTATAGTGAACTACTTTAGACCAGGGCCAACTACTTTAGACCAGGGCCTATAGTGAACTACTTTAGTGGTGGTGGCAGCATCAGGGTTTGGGCCTGCTTTTCTTCAGCAGGGACAGGGAAGATGATTAAAATTGATGGGAAGATGGATGGAGCCAAATACAGGACCATTCTGGAAGAAAACCTGATGGAGTCTGCAAAAGACCTGAGACTGGGACGGAGATTTGTCTTCCAACAAGACAATGATCCAAAACATAAAGCAAAATCTACAATGGAATGGTTCAAAAATAAACATATCCAGGTGTTAGAATGGCCAAGTCAAAGTCCAGACCTGAATCCAATCGAGAATCTGTGGAAAGAACTGAAAACTGCTGTTCACAAATGCTCTCCATCCAACCTCACTGAGCTCGAGCTGTTTTGCAAGGAGGAATGGGAAAAAATGTCAGTCTCTCGATGTGCAAAACTGATAGAGACATACCCCAAGCGACTTACAGCTGTAATCGCAGCAAAAGGTGGCGCTACAAAGTATTAACTTAAGGGGGCTGAATAATTTTGCACGCCCAATTTTTCAGTTTTTGATTTGTTAAAAAAGTTTGAAATATCCAATAAATGTCATTCCACTTCATGATTGTGTCCCACTTGTTGTTGATTCTTCACAAAATAATACAGTTTTATATCTTTATGTTTGAAGCCTGAAATGTGGCAAAAGGTCGCAAAGTTCAAGGGGGCCGAATACTTTCGCAAGGCACTGTAGTTCACTGAATTACATACTACACATGGACATAGTTCACTGAATGGGGGGTGACTGAGGGTCCTCCTGCTGTTCACGACACAACAGCACACTTCGTTTCACTACCAGATCCACTTCCTGTGGATTAACGCTTGTTTGGCCAAGGATTAAAACTGAACAGGCGTACAGCATATGAAAACTGCTTCAGTGTTTGTGACTTCTCAATGAAGAAATTGCAACGGGATCAATGCATTTTATTGTATCAATTAAATCTTTAATTGCATTGTCCCATGTATATGCATATATAGATGGTCAATCAACATACCATATTATTAGTTTATTAAGTGAACCACTATATATTTATATTTTATGATGAAATGGTAACATTTACTTTTTATCTCTAAAGCTTTCTATTTTCCATATAGTTTGGATTGGGGCGGCAGGGTAGCCTAGTGGTTAGAGCGTTGGACTAGTAACCGGAAGGTTGCGAGTTCAAACCCCCGAGCTGACAAGGTACAAATCTGTCGTTCTGCCCCTGAACAGGCAGTTAACCCACTGTTCCCAGGCCGTCATTGAAAATAAGAATTTGTTCTTAACTGACTTGCCTGGCTAAATAAAGGTAAAATAAAAAAAAATAAAAATTGTACATGAGGTCTTCCTGCAACCGTTCCACAGTGTAGACAGGACTATGTGATATGTTTTCCCCTGCACACATTTGGATGAGCGGACGAATCCTTATTTCCAGTCCGTCATTAATCTATCAACAACAGCCAGACTAGATCCCCTCTCTCACCCTTGTCCTCCCTCTTCCTCCCCTGTCCCCTAAGTCACCATCCAAGATGCGGAATCACCCTCATTTACACTCCTATCAGAGCCAGAAATCACTGATTCATGTGATGGACACATCAATAGGAAAAGTGGAAATATGATAAATGCAATTTAAGCTTCATACATGGAATGTAAACAATGGATAGACCAACAGCATTAAGAAATGCAATTTCCTATCGGCAATCAAATCCACGTCCACTCAGGATGGCACCACATCCACGTCCTCTCAGGATGGCACCACATCCCCTGTTTTGAATCTTAGGCTGCGTCCCTATTGGCCCTGGTCTAAAGTAGTTGCCTGCATAGGGAATCGGGGGCCATTTGGGTCTCAAGCCTAAGAGTCTCACTCCGCAGGCAGGACCATCGAACACTACCAGAACCACTGGTCATCTACATGGGTAGGTGAGACCAGAGAAATTACATTTCAGGGGTGAACAGTAAGGGGGTCTTGGTCTCATCCGGGAGGAGCTAACACAGTTATTTTGGTCTCAGGTGGGAGGTGCTAAAACATGTATTCTGGTCTCATGTGGGAGGAGCTAACAAGTCTTCTGGCCTCGGGTGGGAGGAGCTAACAAGTTTTCTGGTCTCATGTGGGAGGAGCTAATTTACACAACATGCCTTCCACTTTGAAGATGCAAAATATGTTTTATTGTGAAACAAACAAGAAATAAGAGAAGGAAAACAGCAAACTTGAGCGTGCATAACTATTCACCCCCCCAAAGTCAACACTTTGAAGAGCCACCTTTTGCAGCAATTACAGCTGCAAGTCTCTTGGGGTATGTCTCTATAAGCTTGGCACATCTAGCCACTGGGATTTTTGCCCATTCTTCAAGTCAAAACTGCTCCAGCTCCTTCAAGTTGGATGGGTTCCACTGGTATACAGCAATCTTTAAGCAATCTTTAAGTCATACCACAGATTCTCAATTGGATTGAGGTCTGGGCGTTGACTAGGCCATTCCAAGACATTTAAATGTTTCCCCTTGAACCACAAAACCACAGTTTTGCTTTTGCAGTATGCTTAGGGTCGTTGTCTTGCTGGAAGTTGAACCTCCGTCCCAGTCTCAAATCTCTGGAAGACTGAAACAGGTTTCCATCAAGAATTTCCCTGTATTTAGCGACATCCATCATCCCTTCAATTCTGACCAGTTTCCCAGTCGCTGCTGATGAAAAACATACCCACAGCATGATGCTGCCACCACCATGCTTCACTGTAGGGATGGTGTTCTCTGTGTGATGGGAGTTGTTGGGTTTGCGCCCGACATAGCGTTGTCCTTGTTGGACAAAAAGCTCAATTTTAGTCTCACCTGACCAGAGTACCTTCTTCCAACTGTTTGGGGAGTCTCCCACGTGCCTTTTGGTGAACACCAAACGTGTTTGCTTATTTTTTTATTTAATTAAGCAATGGCTTTTTTCGGGCCACTCTTCCATAAAGCCCAACTGTGTGGAGTGTACGGCTTAAAGTGGTCCTATGGACAGATACTCCAATCTCCGCTGTGGAGCTTTGCAGCTCCTTCAGGGTTATCTTTGGTCTTTTTGTTGCCTCTCTGATTAATGCCATCCTTGCCTGGTCTGTGAGTTTTGGTGGGCGGCCCTCTCTTGGCAGGTTTGTTATGGATTCTTTCAATTTTTTAAAATAGTGGATTTAATTGTGCTCCATGGGATGTTCCATGGGATGTTCAGATGTTTTTTTATAACTCAACCCAGATCTGGACATCTCCACAGCTTTGTCCCTGACCTGTTTGGAGAGCTACTTGGTCTTCACAGTTCCGCTTGCCTTAGCAAGCGGAACTGGTGTTGCAAACTCTGGGGCCTTTCAGAACAGGTGTATACTGTATATACTGAGATCATGTGGCAGGTGGACTTTATTTAACTAATTATGTGGCTTCTGGAGGTAATTGGCTGCACCAGATCTTATTTAGGGACTTCATAGCAAAGGGAGTGAATACATACAGTGGGGAGAACAAGTATTTGATACACTGCCAATTTTGCAAGTTTTCCTACTTACAAAGCATGTAGAGGTCTGTACTTTTTATCATAGGTACACTTCAACTGTGAGAGACGGAATCTAAAACAAAAATCCAGAAAATCACATTGTATGATTTTTAAGTAATTAATTTGCATTTTATTGCATGACATAAGTATTTGATCACCTACCAACCAGTAAGAATTCCGGCTCTCACAGACCTGTTAGTTTTTCTTTAAGAATCCCTCCTGTTCTCCACTCATTACCTGCATTAACTGCACCTGTTTGTACTCGTTACCTGTATAAAAGACACCTGTCCACACACTCAATCAAACAGACTCCAACCTTTATTGTTTATTTCACTTTTGTATATTATCTATCTCACTTGTTAACACATGACAATAAAGCCCCTTGAGAGAGAGAGAGAGAGAGAGAGAGAGAGAGAGAGAGAGAGAGAGAGAGAGAGAGAGAGAGAGAGAGAGAGAGAGAGAGAGAGAGAGAGAGAGAGAGAGAGAGAGAGAGAGAGAGAGAGAGAGAGAGAGAGAGAGAGAGAGAGAGAGAGAGAGAGAGAGAGAGGACTCTTCTTTCTCTGGCCCACTGCTCTCTGAAGGGCACTAAGAGATTAAACGTGACACTGCACAGCCAGAGTCAGCCCATCTGGGAGTTAGGGGGATCCTGATCAGCCCTCTCCTCAGCTCTCCTCCTAGGAAGCATCCCAAATGGCACCCTATTCCCTTCATAATGAGGTACTTTTTACCAGGTAGTGCACTATAAAGGGAATAGGGTGCCATTTGGGATGTTACCCTAGATGCCTCCAGGTATCTATTCAAACAATCTGATAGAGCGAACCTGTGGCACATATAGGAAAATCAGATTGAAAATACATTGAATGTCAGAGCTCTTTTCCCTTCTGAAAACAGGATGTTAGACTTTCCGAAGTGGTGAGAGGTAGAGGGGTGTAGGGAGGGAGGGAGGGAGGAGAAAGGCAGAGAAGGAGGGAGGGGGGCTTTAGTCTGAGAGTGATTTCATTTTGTTGACAGTCATAACTCAGGGGGTTTGATTATTCACGTGGTCCATCACTTGTCTGCCCCAGTCAGGTGTGTATGCCAGGATTCCTCTTGTTACAATATGGATTCTCCTCCAACTAAGGGAGCGTTTTACAATTGCACCATTATTTTAGGTTTATATTACTGTATGTACATGCATTTATATTTATGGCCATCCAGAAAATCAATCTAGGGTTTTCAGAACTCCTACTATCTCAGAACAGCTTGAGACTTCAGCCTTGGTCCAAAGAAGAGTGAATCATTTAGATAGCCACTGCAAGAACTTGGAGCAGATTGCTCATCTAAAGAAATGTTTGATCGTCCTTTATTCTTTATTCTGGTCCAAGGATATAATTTGTGTTAGAGAGTGAACGGTATGAAGTATCTCACTGTATGATGTACAATACTAAATAATACCAGTATGAAGTATCTCACTGTATGATGTACTATGCTAAATAATACCAGTATGAAGTATCTCACTGTATGATGTACTATGCTAAATAATACCAGTATGAAGTATCTCACTGTATGATGTACAATACTAAATAATACCCATATGAAATATCTCACTGTATGATGTACAATACTAAATAATACCAGTATGAAATATCTTACTGTATGATGTACTATGCTAAATAATACCAGTATGAAGTATCTCACTGTATGATGTACAATACTAAATAATACCAGTATGAAGTATCTCACTGTATGATGTACAATACTAAATAATACCAGTATGAAATATCTCACTGTATGATGTACAATACTAAATAATAACACAAACAGAAAAAAAGGTTTCAGTGAATCTTTGTTTTCATTTCAACAACTTTCTACTTGTGATGTGCAAGATGCTTAAGATTGATGTAGAAAGATCCACTGGGGCTGATTTACTTTATCCTTTCATGCTGCAGCTTTCTGCTCCCCTGACTGTGGAGTCATTGTCACACATTTTAATCTGACGATAGTCTCAGGTGCTATCCCCAGGGTTTGGAAGGTGGCCCCTCTTGTCACTCCCTGGTCTTAATATTTTGTGTTTTCTTTATTATTTTGGTCAGGCCAGGGTGTGACATGGGTTAATTATGTGGTGTGTTTTGTCTTGGGGTTTTGTAGGTATTGGGATTGTGGCTTAGTGGGGTTGTCTAGAAAAGTCTATGGTTGCCTGAAGTGTTTCTCAATCAGAGGCAGGTGTTTATCGTTGTCTCTGATTGGGAACCATATTTAGGCAGCCATATTCTTTGAGTGTTTCGTGGGTGATTGTTCCTGTCTCAGTGTTTGTTTTTCACCAGATAAGGCTGTTTAGGTTTTCACTTTACGTTTATTGTTTTGTATTGTTCGTGTTTTCATCTTTATTAAATATGTATACAAATAACCACGCTGCATTTTGGTCCGCCTCTCCTTCGACGGAAGAAAACCGTAACACCTCTCCACAAAGGTGGTGACCTCAGGTGCTATCCCCAGGGTTTGGAAGCTGGCCCCTCTCCACAAAGGTGGTGACCTCAGGTGCTATCCCCAGGGTTTGGAAGGCGGCCCCTCTCCACAAAGGTGGTGACCCCTATTTCGAAATTGTCTTGATCCTTCCTGGCTATGGTATACTAAGTATTCACCAATCTTGTTTCAGGACGAGTCATAACCCCATGTCTGCTACAAGCTTGGTGTTAAATTATGTGGTAAAGGGAATGGATGGGAGGAAGCAGAGTACTGCCCTGTTTAATGACATATCCAAGGCCTTCAATACTGTTGTCGTGTCTTTGGCTATGCCGGATTAAGTGATATGACATGCTATTCTATAAAATAATTTCTCCGTAATTAATATCACCTGATTGAGCTCATCATGTAAATGTAATTAACTAGATAGTCGGGCACCACAAAATAATATTTATAGAGCTGTTATCTTCCAAATAAACTCTTGAAGACTTAGTAATATTTTACATCAATAGCAGTCAATATTAATCGTCATCTTAATTCAGTCTCATCTGAAAGTTGTAAATTCTTAGTTATCTGCACAAACCCTGGCTCACAAGTTGAATCAGCAATGCAAAATTGGGTTTTATTATTTATTTACTAAATACCTAACTAATCACACAGAATTACACATACACATAATTAAATCATAACTTGATTACAAATTACGTCATAAAGGAAAACGTCCCTAGAGGGCGGAACAGATATGACAACTTGTTACACAAAAGAAAAGGGGCTGGGTTTGAGTGAAGGAGCGGGAAGACTGAGGAACAAAGGGAAGAAGCTGTGCTATCGTAAATACAGTATCTTATGCATTCTAAATTACCGCCCATTTGGAAAAGGAAAATGCAATAAATATTTACTCTGCGCTTCGGTAAGTTGGTGGTAGATGGAAGGCCGTGTTGCCCAACCGAGTCCTTTGAAGAATGTCTCTGGTTGTCAATTGGATACGTTGTAGTAACGTCGTTGGTGTCACGCCCTGGTCATAGTATTTTGTGTTTTCTTTATTAATGTGGTCAGGCCAGGGTGTGACATGGGTTTTGTGTGTGTGGTGTGTTTTGTCTTGGGGTTTTTGTTAGGTATTGGGTTTGTATTATAGTAGGGGTTTCTAGCATAGTCTATGGCTGTCTGGAGTGGTTCTCAATCAGAGGCAGGTGTTTATCGTTGTCTCTGATTGGGAACCATATTTAGGCAGCCATATTCTTTGAGTGTTTCGTGGTTGATTGTTCCTGTCTCTGTGTTTGTTGTTCACCAGATAGGCTGTTTAGGTTTTCTCACGTTTGTTTTTTTTTATTATTTTTTTTTTTTAATTTTACCCCTTTTTCTCCCCAATTTCGTAGTATCCAATTGTGTTAGTAGCTACTATCTTGTCTCATCGCTACAACTCCCGTACGGGCTCGGGAGAGACGAAGGTTGAAAGTCATGCGTCCTCCGATACACAACCAACCAAGCAGCTGCTTCTTTAACACAGCGCACATCCAACCCGGAAGCCAGCCGCACCAATGCGCCGGAGGAAACACCGTGCACCTGGCCACCTTGGCTAGCGTACACTGCGCCCAGCCCGCCACAGGAGTCGCTGGTGCGCGATGAGACAAGGACACCCCTACCGACCAAGCCCTCCCTAACCCGGGCGACGCTAGGCCAATTGTGCGTCGCCCCACGGACCTCCCGGTCGCGGCCGGTTACGACAGAGCCTGGGCGCGAACCCAGGACTCTGATGGCACAGCTGGCGCTGCAGTACAGCGCCCTTAACCACTGCGCCACCCGGGAGGCCCCACGTTTGTTGTTTTTTGTTAGTTTATTCATGTCTAGTTTTCTTCATTAAAAACCATGAATAACCACAACGCTGCATTTTGGTCCGACTCTCCTTCACCAAAAGAAAACCGTTACAGTTGGACTATAGACGGAATACTCTGTCTGTTCCTTCCTAACCCTCGTTTGCAGCTGCTGTTGCTAACTCAACGGCTAGGAGGTATTCATTCTGTAGTGAATAAGAGTTCAAAGTTCATACCATTCGCAACCAAATCTCACGCTGATGTTGGCTTCGTTCTGTATTATCTGAACCATTCTGACATAGGACCGTCATCCTCACATCTTCAGAACAGGAGGTTACATTGTCGTCAAGCGCTTATATAGGAAGGGAGTGGAGGGCGAATCATCTCTATATTTAGGATTTTGAGTTTTTGCACGGAGAGTGAATATAAGAGAGTGAGGTTAGATGCTGACAACAAAAAAATGGCAGAACAAGTAGTAATTCAAACGTGAACTGTATAGCGCCAGTCTGTAGGAATTGGCTCAAAAAAAACATTGGAAAGCTACCATCGGCTACCCAAGGACCCACAACTTTTGAAGAAGTGTCTCCATGTCCTGAAGAGGATGGACATGCTAGCTCGAGCTAGCAGGATCTGCAGCCATTACTCCACCCACGGAGGAAGACTTCGCAATAAAATACACTTTCGATGAAGCAACCGGGAGTTTCCGAAGGGAAAGGAGTCATAGTCCTACGTTGAACCCTATGCTTGCACCTCCATTTTACATTTCGAGGGTTATGGTGTTACAGACCGACTATCATCAACATCACTGACTTCTGAGTCAAGCCAAAGCTGGACTGAACAGAGGAGGCGATGCGAGACAATGGAGCCTGAGGTAACGTTAACCATGAGTCATGACTGTTGTTGACTTGGCTAGCCTTAGACACTGGTCCACTTTGTTGCAACTCTAATTAAAGGTAACTAGCTAATTGCACCTGAAGTGTTTTGTGTAACACCCCCCAATAACTAACATTATAGCAAGCAACTCAACTGCAACTAAAATTGCAACACAGTTTCTCCGTGTAGCCCTGTTATTTGGTAGGTAGCTTCCACCTCAGAGAGTCAAGAAATGCATTTTGCTGACAGATTTGTTTTCTGAATGTTTTCTAGACTGAAGTTGGCGTAGCTAATGCTTGCCGAAAAATAAATGTCCCTGTATTTGCTTTGCGTGTGTGTGTGTGTGTGTGTGTGTGTGTGTGTATATGCTGACACCAACTGATATATTCAGGTTCAGTTGTCTTAACGAAACGTTTATTTGTTTTCAGGATCACACAGCCATCCCTGAAAAGGTTTTTATCCAGAGGAGACTGTGCAGGAGGAGGCAGACTGTGCAGAGGAGGTACATACAAATCCATGTTATTTCTAATGCTATTGTTTATTCCAATCTGTCACCCCTGAGGCAATTTTGGATATCAAATGGTCAATATACAGTATATGCAGTGATTCTTGAACAATTTAACTATAGCCTAATATAAGCCTTCATTTTATTTCTAGCATCAGCAAATAATGGTTAGTACTGCTTGCCAAACTGACCCCTGGGTGCCAGAGGGTTCCTGTGCTGCAGTGGAGAAGAGGTCCACCGGGACCCTCAGTAAAGAGGTCCACCGGGACCCTCAGTAAAGAGGTCCACCGGGACCCTCAGTAAAGAGGTCCACCGGGACCCTCACTAAAGAGCTCCACCGGGACCCTCACTAAAGAGATCCACCGGGACCCTCACTAAAGAGGTCCACCGGGACCCTCAGTAAAGAGATCCACCGGGACCCTCACTAAAGAGATCCACCGGGACCCTCACTAAAGAGATCCACCGGGACCCTCACTAAAGAGGTCCACCGGGACCCTCACTAAAGAGGTCCACCGGGACCCTCACTAAAGAGGTCCACTGGGACCCTCACTAAAGAGGTCCACCGGGACCATCAGTAAAGAGCTCAGGGACCAGCTGGATTGCACACATGACCATCAGTATTCAACCGAGTCTTTCCCCTATACTCCACAGACGGAGCTGATGGAGCATGAGATCAGTGAAGACCAGAACTCTCTGTATGAAACTGAGAGCTCAGAATCACCATCATCACAGTGCGAGCCAAGATATACTATCGAAGAGTGTGAGCAAGATCTGAAATACATCGTCTTTGATAGCAAGCTGAAGAAGTTGTTCAATGTCTGAGATGAGCCAGGATGTCGAGCAAGTGTCATCAATTCATCCCTGAAAATAATCGGTTTAGCCATCACCATGGAGACCGTGTGTTGTGGGCCACAGGAAGAAGTGGGAGTCCCAGACTAGAATGGGAAAGTTGTTAGCAGGGAATCTGTTGGTACCATCAGCAGCCTTCCTTACTGGCGGCTCCCACTCCATATTTGTGGAAATATGTCACCTCCTCAGCCTGCTCTCCATGTTGCTGTGACAGTCCGCTAACCAACAGCTCATCTACATTGTGCTAAAGATTAACCACATGTGGACCCAGCACACAGAGGCCATCACTGATCGTATAAGGAGACGCATGGTGTGATTCGCCAGGCCACTGTGCTTCCTTAGGCTCTTGCACCATCCTGGACTCTGCTTCCCACCTGATCCTCTCCCAGGAGACTGTGCATGTGACCGAAGTGAAGAACAGCTACTGGTTGGAGACGGAGGGATTAGAGAGATGCCTGCAACACATTAAGGTAAGCCAAGTCTAAAGGATGTAGGTACCATTAGGATAATAATAAAACCATTATATCTAACAGGTCCATGGCAGTAGCATTAAAAACCCTGGCCATTGACAGACTTCCAATCTTTAGAGTCAACTAGGTCAGTCATGGCCAGTTCCTACTATCAGACCTCAGGATAATACCCAGATGCAGACAGTTCGAAATAACAAACATTTATTTACAAAACAGGGAGCAGGAAAACGACAGGTCAAGGGCAGGCAGAGGTCAGTAATCCAGGGCAGAGTGCATAAGGTACAGAACAGCAGGCAGGCAGGCTCAGGGTCAGGGCAGGCAGGGGTCAGTAATCCAGGGCAGTTTCAACAGGTATGAAATGGCAGGCAGGCTTAGGGTCAGGGCAGGCAGAATAGTCAAAACCGGGAGAACTAGAAAACAGGAACTAACAAGAAACAGTACAGGTTAAAATACTAGTAGCCTTGACAAGACAGACTGGCAACAGACAAACAGTGAACAAAGGCTAGAGCTGCCACTTTCAAGGAGCGAGACTCTAACCCGGAAGAACGAACCATCAAACAGACAAGTATCAATACAGGACTAAGATCCAATCCTACTGCACCAGCTCTGACGCTCGTCAGATGTGGCAGGGCTAGCAAACCATTACAGACTACAAAGGGCCGAACAGATTGCCAGGACGTGTACTACAAGCATGCGCTGACCAGCTGGCTAGTGTCTTCACCGAAGTTTTTAACCTCTCCCTGTCCGAGTCTGTAATACCAACATGTTTTAATTGCCTGTGCCCAATAACACTAAGGTTACCTGCCTAAATGACAAACGACCCGTAGCACTCACGTCTGTAGCCATGAAGTGCTTTGAAAGACTTGTCATGGCTCACATCAACATTATCCCAGAAACCCTAGACCCACTCCAATTTGCATACCGCACCAACAGATCCACAGATGATGCAGTCTCTATCACACTCCACACTGCCTTTTCCCACCTGGCCAAAAGGAACACCTATGTCAGAATGCTGTTCATTGACTACAGCTCAGCGTTCAACACTACAGTGCCCTCAAAACTCATCACTAAGCTAAGGACCCTGGGACTAAACACCTCCGTCTGCAACTGGATCCTGGACTTCCTGGTAAGTGTAGGTAACAACACATCCGCCACGCTGATCCTCAACAAGGAGGCCCATAATTGGTGTGTGCTCAGTCCCCTCCTGTACTCCCTGTTCACTCATGACTGCACGGCCAGGCACGACTCCAACACCATCATTAAGTTTGCCGATGACACAACAGTGGTAGGCCTGATCACCAACAACGACGAGACAGCCATTAGGGAGGAGGTCAGAGACCTGGCCATGTCCCTCAACAACCTCTCCCTCAATGTGATCAAGACAAATGAGATGATTGTGGACTACAGGAAAAAGAGGACCGAGCACACACCCATTCTCATCGACAGAGCTGCAGTGGAGCAGGTTGAGAGCTTCAAGTTCCTTGGTGTCCACATCACCAACAAACTAATATGGTCCAAGCACACCAAGGCAGTTTTGAAGAGGGCACGACAAAATCTATTGCCCCTCAGGAGACTGAAAAGATTTGGCATGGGTCCTCAGATCCTCAAAAGGTTCTACATCTGCACCATCAAGCGCATCCTGACTGGTTGCATCACTGCCTGATATGGAAACTGCTAAGCCTCCAACCGCAAGGCACTTCAGAGGGTAGTGCATACGGCCCAGTACATCACTGGGGCCAAGCTTCCTGCCATCCATGACCTCTATACCAGGCAGTGTCAGAGGAAGGCCCTAAAAAATCGTCAGACTGTTCTCTCTGCTACCGCACGTCAAGCAGTACCGGAGCGCCAATTCTAGGCCCAAGAGGCTCCTAAACGGCTTCTACCCCCAAGCCAAAAGACTCCTGAACACCTCATAAAATGGCTACCCAGACTATTTGCATTACCTCCCCCCCTTGTACACCACTGCTACTCTCCATTGTTATCATCTATGCATAGTCACTTTAATACCTATACAGTATATACATATTACCTCAACTAACCGGTGCCCCCGCACATTGACTCTGTACCGGTGTATGGTGTCCCTATTGTTATTTTAATGCTGCTCTTTAATTACTTGTTACTTTTATTTCTTATTCTTATCCGTATTTTTTAAACTGCATTGTTGTTTAGGGGCTTGTAAGTAAGCATTTCAAGCATTTCAAGGTCCAGACCTGTTGTATTCAGCGCATGTGACTAATACAATTTGATTTGATTTGATTTAAATGCACTATCGATAATGGGGAAGATGGGCGACACCTGGAGGGGGTGGAGATAGGTGAACCAGATCAGGGTGTGACTGGACCAGGCCATAATCCCCGGGACTCAAAAGAGGAAATGGTGGCGAAAGAGATGCAGGCGAGGCGGCATCCTGACGTGACCACGTCGGAGAGCAAATAGACTACAGTTGCCCTCTGTTGTATTGGCGAACATGCAGTCACTGGAGGACAAATTGGATGAGCTCTGTTAGAGACTATCCTATCGACGGGACATAAATTTTTTTTATATTCTCTTGTGGCTGAATAAGGAATATACTTACTGTTTTTTCTATGCATCGCCAAGACCAGACGGCAGACTCGGGAAAGATGAAGTCATTCATAATTAGATAATAAATTCTTAAAATTAGATACTAAGTCGTTCAAACGAGACACTAAGTTGTTCAAACAAGATATTTCCAAGAGTATTGGGCTTACGTAACTCCCTGTTAAAATAAAGGTTAAATAAAAGACATGTTCTATGTCTGTTATTATGAACTAAATGCTACCAAAAATATAAATGTTATATTTAATGTGTTATGCATCAGCATATTAGCCAAACACTACCACAGCATTTTTCCGTAGAGTACAAGGTTATGTGATCCAGTAGTTAGACTGCTTAGTCCTTACTCCTTTGGACAATTCTAACAACATACATGTTCTATGTACAGTATATTATACAGTATCATGTGATACAGAATAGATAAGGGGTTATGTGAACCAGTAGGTAGGCTGCTCAGTCCTCTCCCATGAATCCCCTTTGTGCTCTTGACCTTAAGTCAGGATGGCATGTTCTCTTTCCTCCTCTCCTCTCCTCACCTCCACCTCTCTTTCCTCTTCTCCTCTCCTCTCCTCTCTTCCACCTCCCTCTTTCCTCTTCTCTTCTCCTTTCTTCCACCTCCCTCTTTCCTCCTCTCCTCTCCTCTCCTCTCTTCCACCTCCCTCTTTCCTCTTCTCCTCTCCTCTCCTCTCCTCTCCTCTCCTCTTCCCTACTCTCTTCTATTCTCTTCTCTTCCTCTCTCCTTCACCTTCCTCTTCTCCAGTACCAATTTCTGTCTGACTGTAACTCACTGTGACATGACATGGCTGGGGGCACCACTTCCTTACTAGCTGTCACTATGAATCTGTCCCAAAAGCACCCTATTCCCTTTATAATGCACTACTTTAGACCAGCGTTCATCGGGTCTTATGGGATCTGGTCAAAAGTAGTGCATTATTTATGAAATAGGGTGCCATTTGGGATGCATCAATTGTAAAATACAATGTCAAATCAGACCTATGTGTGCTGCTGCACTAGCATGCATGTTATTCATCATGTTGTTCATCATCTAAGGAAAGTCGGAACACAGAAAGGTGGAAGTGTAAAATAATATGTGAATTAATTAAGAACACACAATTTTGGTGAGGTCATTGTGAAGCAAGGTGAGTCATGGTAAGGTGCTGCCTAAAGAAGCAGTGAGAGTCATGGTGAGGTGCTGCCTAAAGAAGCAATGAGAGGTCCAAGGTTGCCACGGTTATTTCTCTGCTGACTGTGCGGGCATGGGCATTGGAGTGGGCTACGGCCGTCTGGGAGAGAGGAGAGGAGGAGCTGGCTTTGTATTAGGGGTTCATGTCTCTGTTCAGAGGTATCTTCTATCATCTAAGGCAGGATGACCACTCACTTTCCGGACAGTAGCAGCATCCAGCGGCTGGAATGAACCGGTGCTCCGTACGCTGTTCAGAAGAGGATTACGCAAGGAGGTCCAGACGGAACTGGCATGTCGAGACAACAACCTCCCCTTAGACACACTCATCGCAATGGCCATCCGTCTGGATAACCTACTTCGGGAGTGTCGGTACCCTCACCCTCAGGCAGAGTTGCAAAGAAAAAGCCATAACTCAGACTGGACAAAATATAGAAAAGATGGACAAAAAAAACAGACACTAAAGGAACTCTGCCTAGAAGGCCAACATCCCGGAGTCGCCTCTTCACTGTTGACGTTGAGAATGGTGTTTTGTGGGTACTAGTTAATGAAGCTGCCAGTTGATGACTTGTGAGGCGTCTGTTTCTCAACCTAGACACTCTAATGTACTTGTCCTCTCACTCATTTGTGCACCGGGGCCTCCCACTCCTCTTTCTATTCTGGTTCGAGACTGTTTGCGCTGTTCAGTGAAGTGAGTAGTACACAACGTTGTACGAGATCTTCCGTTTCTTGGTAGTTTCCCACATGGAATAGCCTTCCTTTCTCAGAACAAGAATAGACTGATGAGTTTCAGAAGAAAGTTATTTGTTTCTGGCCATTTTGAGCCTGCAATCGAACCCACAAATGCTGATGCTCCAGATACTCAACTAGTCTAAAGAAGGCCATGTTTGTTGCTTCTTTTATTTTACCTTTATTTAGTCATTTACAACATTAACAATGTCTACACTGTATTTCTGATCAGTTTAATGTTACTTTAAAGGACATTTTTTTTGCTTTTCTTTAAAAAACAAGAACATTTCTAAGTGACCCAAACATTTGAATGGTAGTCAAAGTTCCCACAGGGATAAGGAATTTGCTGCTGACTTGGGCACACACAGCTCTCGTTGCTGGACATCCAGGAATCACCCATACTATTCAATCTCTCACTGAAAAGTATTGGTGGCCCACCCTGGCGCAGGACGTTATTCGTTACGTCAACTCCTGTTCTGTGTGAGCCCAAACAAAATCTCCCCCAGCACACTCCAGTAGGGAAAGTCCTTCCCCTTCCTATGCCTCAGTGTCCCTGGTTTAATCTATTCATTGATTTTGTCACTGATCTCCCCTCCTCTGACGGTTTAACCACAATTTTTGTGTTTGTGGATAGATTCTCTAAATCCTTTAGTTTTATCCCTCTCTCTGGTCTCCCTAGGTCGCTGAGGCACTGTTCCAGCAGGTCTTCCGGCATTATGGTCATCCGGAGGACATCGTCTACGACCGTAGCGCCCAATCTACATCACGTGTATGTAAAGCCTTCACGGAGAAGCTTGGGGTCACTGTAAGCCTCACTACCGGGTATAGGCCTCAGTCTAATGGGAAGGTGAAGAGGATGAACCAGGAGCTGGGGAGGTTCCTGAGGAGTCACTGTCAGCCTCACTACTGGGTATAGGCCTCAGTCTAATGAGAAGGTGAAGAGGATGAACCAGGAGCTGGGGAGATTCCTGAGGAGCCACTGTCAGCCTCACTACTGGGTATAGGCCTCAGTCTAATGGGAAGGTGAAGAGGATGAACCAGGAGCTGGGGAGGTTCCTGAGGAGTCACTGTCAGCCTCACTACTGGGTATAGGCCTCAGTCTAATGGGAAGGTGAAGAGGATGAACCAGGAGCTGGGGAGGTTCCTAAAAGCCATTGCCAAGGACCGGCAGGGGGAGTGGGCCCGATTCCTTTTTCGGGGCGGAGTACGCACAGAATTTGTTACATCACTCCTCCACCGGTCTGACTCCCTTCCAATGTGTTCTGGGTTATCAGCCAGCCCGGGATCTGTGGACCAGGAATACGACTTTCCTGAAGCAGATCCTTTGTTCACACCCTACAGGGCAATTTAACTTCTTGATGCACCCATCCCGTTAGCGGGATCATTTGCGTCAACATCAGCTGGATTGCAGGGCGCCAAATTCAAAATAAATTACTAAAAATATTTAATTTTCATGAAATCACAAGTGCAATATAGCAAAACATAGCTTAGCTTGTTGTTAATCCACCTGGCCTGTCAGATTTCAATACAGCTTTTCCGGTCCTCTGGCAGTCTCTATGGGGGTGCCACAGGGTTCAATTCTCGGGCCGACTCTTTTCTCTGTATATATCAATGATGTTGCTCTTGCTGCGGGCGATTCCCTGATCCACCTCTACGCAGACGACACCATTCTGTATACTTCCGGCCCGTCCTTGGACACTGTGCTATCTAACCTCCAAACGAGCTTCAATGCCATACAACACTCCTTCCGTGGCCACCAACTGCTCTTAAACGCTAGTACAACCAAATGCATGCTTTTCAACCGTTCGCTGCCTGCACCCGCACGCCCGACCTAGCATCACCACCCTGGATGGTTCCGACCTTGAATATGTGGACATCTATAAGTACCTAGGTGTCTGGCTAGACTGTAAACTCTCCTTCCAGACTCATATCAAACATCTCCAATTTAAAATCAAATCTAGAGTCGGCTTTCTATTCCGCAACAAAGCATCCTTCACTCACGCCGCCAAACATACCCTAGTAAAACTGACTATCCTACCGATCCTCGACTTCGGCGATGTCATCTACAAAATAGCTTCCAACACTCTACTCAGCAAACTGGATGCAGTTTATCACAGTGCCATCCGTTTTGTTACTAAAGCACCTTATACCATCCACCACTGCGACCTGTATGCTCTAGTCGGCTGGCCCTCGCTACATATTCGTCGCCAGACCCACTGGCTCCAGGTCATCTACAAGTCCATGCTAGGTAAAGCTCCGCCTTATCTCAGTTCACTGGTCACGATGGCAACACCCACCCGTAGCACGCGCTCCAGCAGGTGTATCTCACTGATTATCCCTAAAGCCAACACCTCATTTGGCCGCCTTTCGTTCCAGTTCTCTGCTGCCTGTGACTGGAACGAATTGCAAAAATCGCTGAAGTTGAAGACTTTTATCTCCCTCACCAACTTCAAACATCTGCTATCTGAGCAGCTAACCAATCGTTGCAGCTGTACATAGTCTATCGGTAAATAGCCCACTCAATATTACCTACCTCATCCCCATACTGTTTTTATTTATTTACTTTTCTGCTCTTTTGCACACCAATATCTCTACCTTTACATGACCATCTGATCATGTATCACTCCAGTGTTAATCTGCAAAATTGTAATTATTCGCCTATCTCCTCATGCCTTTTGCACACAATGTATATAGACTCTCTTTTTTTCTACTGTGTTATTGACTTGTTAATTGTTTACTCCATGTGTAACTCTGTGTTGTCTGTTCACACTGCTATGCCTTATCTTGGCCAGGTCGCAGTTGCAAATGAGAACTTGTTCTCAACTAGCCTACTTGGTTAAATAAAGGTGTTCTCAACTAGCCTACCTGGTTAAATAAAGGTGTTCTCAACTAGCCTACCTGGTTAAATAAAGGTGTTCTCAACTAGCCTACCTGGTTAAATAAAGGTGTTCTCAACTAGCCTACCTGGTTAAATAAAGGTGTTCTCAACTAGCCTACCTGGTTAAATAAAGGTGAAATAAAAAATAAAAAAAAGCTATCCAAGCGTTTATGTAAGAACATCTCTCAGTAGACAAAATATTACAAACAGCTAGCCGCCAAGTAGATTGGTCACGAAAGTCAGAAAAGCAAGAAATGAAATAGCTTACCTTTGATGATTACACAATAAATGTTACACAATAAATGATCCTTTTGTTCCATAAAGATTTTTTTATATCCAAAATACCTCCATTTGGTGCGTTAGGTTCAGAAATCCACAGGCACGAGCTTTCACGACATCGCAGACGAAAATTCCAAATAGTATCCGTAATGTCCACAGAAACATGTCAAGTGTTTTTTTATAATCAATCCTCAGGTTGTTTTTTCAATATATAATCGATAATATATCAACCGGGACTTTAGCTTTGTCAATAGGAGAGAGAGACACAATGGCTGCTCCAAACTGTTGCACAAGCAACATTTTGGGGTCACCCAGCTATATACTGACGCGATGTGATATTTCTCACTCATTTTTCAAAATAAAAGCCTGAAACTATGTCTAAAGACTGTTCACAACATGGGGAAGCCGTAGGAAAAGTAATCTGGTTAATATCCCTTTCAATGGAGGGATAAATGGCCTCTATTTCAACGGAACATGGAGCTTTCAAAATAGAGGCCATTTCCTGGTTGAATATTCCTCAGGTTTTCGCATACAATATCAGTTCTGTTATACTCACAGACAATATTTTGACAGTTTTAGAAAAGTTTTCTATCCTAATCTGACAACTATATGTATATTCTAGATTCTAGGCCTGAGAAATAGGCAGTTATATTTGGGTACGTCATCCAAAATCAAAATACTGCCCCATATATTCAACAGGTTTTAACTGATTCCAGAAGCCGACCCAAAACAACACCGGCGGAGGAGAGGTACTCGGAGTGGTCTTCTAGTCTGACTTAGGAAGCGCGCACACCACCCACCGCTTCCGAGTATATTACTCGCTTATGTTCAGTCTCTGGATAATAAAGTTGACGAGCTCAGGGCGAGGGTTTCTTTCCAGAGAGACATTAACATACTCTGTCTCACAGAAACATGGCACTCTCAAGATATACTGTCTGAGTCGGTACAGTCAGTTGGGTTCTCAGTTCATCGCACAGACAGGAAGAAATATCTCTCTGGGAAGAAGGGTGGGGGTGAATGTTTCATGATTAACGACTCATGGTGTGATTGTGATAACATACAGAAACTCAAGTCCTTTTGTTCACCCGACCTAGAATACCTCACAATCAAATGCAGACCGTGTTATATCCCAAGATAATTTTCTTTGGTTATAGTCACGGCCGTGTCTATCCCCTATCATGACGTGGCACTCTTTGGGTACAGCGAGCACCACCCCCCTCTCTCTGCACCATCCCCCTCTATCTCTCACCGCCTCGCTGTCTTCACCCTACCAACAGGCTCTGTTGGGCAGGTAATAAATTCCTAGGAGTTCTCTCCTCATGGACAGAGTATAAGAGAGAGTTAGTTTTCATAGAGAGAACAAAGGAACTCCTTCCACATCACAGAACTTGGGAATTGAACAATATTCATGTTCTGGAGAAGGTATAAACGGTCGGTGAAGTAGCCAGCTATGAACTTGTCCATTTGGTACAATTTGGTGACGTCAAGAAAGACAATTCAGCCACATTACCATAACTCTGTTTATACAAGAGTCTCAGTTGTGAGGCTTGCATCTAATTGTTGTATAAAAATGAATGAGTAAAGATTAAACTATTTGTGAAATTATGTAATCTGATTTTAAACTGTTTAATGAAGTCAAAAACCCGACACCCCCCCCTCAAGCCAACACCACAATGGCCCTCAAAGAACTTCACTGGACTTTATGCAAACTGGAAATCACATGAGGCTACATTTATTGTAGCTGGGGATTTGAGGAAAAGGCTGCAGAAGTTCTACCAACATTTCGACTGTAGTACTCGCGCTGCTAAAACACTCGACCACTGTTACTCCAACTTCTGCGATGCCCACAAGGCCCTCCCCTGCTCTCCCTTCAGCAAATCGGACCATGACACCATTTTGCTCTTCCCTTCCTATTGGCAGATATTCAAACAGGAAGTGCCCGTGCGAAGGACTATTCAATGCTGGTCTGACCAATCGGAATCCACGCTTCAAGATTGTTTTGATCACGAGGCCTGGGATATGTTCCGAATAGCTTCAGAGAACGAATAAACTGATACGGTGAGTGAGTTTATCAGGAAGTGTATAGGATATGTTGTACCGACTGTGACTATTAAAACCTACCCTATCCAGAAACCGTGTATAGAAGGCAGAATTTGCGCAAAACTGAAAGCGTGAACCATCGCATTAACTAAATGACTATCGCTTTCATTCTCCAGAAGCAGATGGCCAAAGCCAAAGGTCAAACCCCTCTCTCCCAGTTGACCTTCTGAGAGCAGCTGGTGTTGGAAATGGCTGAATTGGGGGTCCAAAGCAACCTCACAACCATCACAAGACCCCTCACTCAAGGTGAGCGCCACTATCCAACACACATACCAAAAGACAAAAGGAAGAACTGCAAGCATTGCACAAAACACAGGGGTAGGATGAAATATCAGTTTGCTTTTTGTTTCCTGCTTCAAATCCTATCATGACATGCACAAGCTATGTTGAAAGTGAAATCTAATCATGTGTTCCTGGGATGTAAAACGAACCTGAAAGACATTTGTAAATAGTTCAGCTTCTTTCTATGCTCCTTTTTTAGTGAAGGACAGGTGTGTAAACCATGTTTGAGTTTATTTTATTTATTTTTATTTTATGTATATCTGTTGCTTTTATATTGTTTTTGTAAACAGTTCATTTGTTTAATACATTAGATATGCCTTGGATAAACAGGCACTTTGGAGAGGTTGAAAAATCACTTGGATATCCCCTATAGGTCCCCCGACATCACCACAATGTTTGAGAGAGGTTGGTGTTGTAGACATGTAGTTTTTATACTGAACAAATGGCATTTAAGGATTACAAATATGCAATAGCACCGGAATTATCTCATTTACAGACATATACCACTTTGGAGAGGTTTAGTGACACTTGGAAATGTCCCATGACCACACCTGACACCACTTACTACAACATTGTTAGGTCTATCGATCCCCTTTTTTTCCTGCTTTGTTCACATGTTGTGGAAGCCATCTGATGTGTTTCCAGCTCTAGTCATCAATAATTCACATATACTGTAGCTTATCAATGAAAGATGACTTTCAAAAATAAAAAATAAAAACTTTTCTGAACTATGTAACTCCTATCTATCTATCTTCATATCATTTTCTTATAATCTCCCAGATGTCATCTTTCCAAATATACCAAGCCTTGGCATTTCAGTATCATGTAATTACACATGAATAGCAGTTACCTTTGGGTATGTCTATTTAGGCGGAAATCTACATTTCGCCATTACATTTAAGTGGCTGTTAAGCACTCAGTTCAACCAAGTGTAACAGACGTTGCAAAGATGGGCTGTTCAAAAACAACGCCTGCAAACAAACATCTCTAGAGGAACGTGTAGCGTGGGCATCAGAGGTCAGAGTAAACTGCACAGTTTTGGATAGAACTCATTTCACTGGAAATAATTGCAGCACTAATTCCAAGGAGCAGTAGCTGGTGGAGACAACTCTGCTTGATGTGATATAGTGAATCACTCTGTGAATTGTCTGTATCTCCCTATGTGTGTGAGGACTATACTCTATTTAAGGACAGTAGATTGTGCAGATAAATCTACAACATTTGACATTTTTGAGAGTAACATCATGGCAACGAAATATTGCAGCTTACTAATGGGAGATGAGAGAGGTAGCTAGTGTTCCAGATATAACTCACATCTGTGTCCTCATGAATATCCCTCGCTCTCAGTTCGCTGCTGCCTTGGTTCTAGCTCCTTGCTGGAGCTACGTGTGTGGGTAATGGCCGTGCTTCCTCCACAAATGCATTTTTCAGCAATCAATACGCTACTATGACTATAAAAACAACTTCAACAACAAGTATTATTAGCCAATGTTAGGAAAATGGCCTCAGAAATAAAACAGACAGAGAACCAAATACCCCCCCCCCCCCCAACGCATTTGAGAGAGAGGGATGTGAAAATTTCTCTTTCACACTTGTTTAGCCTGAAAAAGCTGTTTTACTATATTTATTATAACGTAAATTGAGGATCTGGGGGACAGGGGTGACATGTCAACCACAATCTTTCCCTGAGTAGAAAATCAACGTACAGGATGAGTCCGGAATCGCCCCCTATTCCCTTAACAGTTCACTACTTCTGACTAGAGCCCTATGGGTCATGGCACTAAGTAATGCACTACAGGGAATAGGGTTCCATTGGGGATGCACTCAGAGCAATAGGAATTGGTCAGAGACCATATACAGTCTGAGTTACTAGAGGGTTGACAGATTCATTATGAGTTATTAGAGGGTTGACAGATGCATTGTGAGTTATTAGAGGGTTGACAGATGCATTATGAGTTATTAGAGGGTTGACATATGCAGTCTGAGTTATTAGAGGGTTGAAAGATGCAGTCTGAGTTATTAGAGGGTTGACAGATGCATTATGACTTATGAGAGGGTTGGCAGATGCATTATGACTTATGAGAGGTTTGACAGATGCAGTCTGAGTTATTAGAGGGTTAACAGATGCATTTTGAGTTATTAGAGGGTTGACAGATGCATTATGAGTTATTAGAGGGTTGACAGATGCAGTCTGAGTTATTAGAGGGTTGACATATGCAGTCTGAGTTATTAGAGGGTTGACAGATGCAGTCTGAGTTATTAGAGGGTTGACAGATGCATTATGACTTATGAGAGGGTTGGCAGATGCAGTCTGAGTTATTAGAGGGTTAACAGACGCAGTCTGAGTTATTAGAGGGTTGACAGATGCAGTCTGAGTTATTAGAGGGTTGACAGATGCAGTCTGAGTTATTAGAGGGTTAACAGACGCAGTCTGAGTTATTAGAGGGTTGGCAGATGCAGTCTGAGTTATTAGAGGGTTGACAGATGCATTATGACTTATGAGAGGTTTGACAGATGCAGTCTGAGTTATTAGAGGGTTAACAGACGCAGTCTGAGTTATTAGAGGGTTGACAGATGCAGTCTGAGTTATTAGAGGGTTGACAGATGCAGTCTGAGTTATTGGAGGGTTGACAGATTCATTATGAGTTATTAGAGGGTTGACAGATGCAGTCTGAGTTATTAGAGGGTTGACAGATGCAGTCTGACTTATTAGAGGGTTGACATATGCATTATGACTTATGAGAGGGTTGACATATGCATTATGAGTTATTAGAGGGTTGACAGATGCATTTTGAGTTATTAGAGGGTTGACAGATGCATTATGAGTTATTAGAAGGTTGACAGATGCAGTCTGAGTTATGAGAGGGTTGACAGATGCATTATGACTTATGAGAGGGTTGACAGATGCATTTTGAGTTATTAGAGGGTTGACAGATGCATTATGAGTTATTAGAGGGTTGACAGATGCATTTTGAGTTATTAGAGGGTTGACAGATGCATTATGAGTTATTAAAGGGTTGACAGATGCAGTCTGAGTTATTAGAGGGTTGACAGATGCATTATGAGTTATTAGAGGGTTGACCGTTTTAAGAAAAAAAGTCAAAGTATTTGCTAAAATAGACTGAAGTAAAAAAATAAAATAAAAAAATAACAGTAGCGAGGCTATATACAGGGGGTACCGGTACAGAATCAATGTGCGTTGCACTGGTTAGTCAAGGTAATTGAGGTAATATGTACATGTAGGTAGAGGTAAAGTGACTATGCATGGATAATAAACAGAGAGTGGCAGCAGCGTAAAAATGTGGGTTGGGGACAATGCAAATAGTCTGGGCAGCCATTTGATTAGCTGTTCAGGAGTCGTATGGCTTGGGGGTAGAAGCTGTTAATTGATGCACCCATCCCGTTACCGGGATCATTTTCGTCAACATCCGCTAAATTGCAGAGCCCCAAATTCAAATTAAATGACAAAAAATATTTACATTTTCATGAAATCACAAGTGCAATATAGCAAAACACAGCTTGGCTTGTTGTTAATCAACCTGGCATGTCAGATTTAAAAAAAAACTTTTTGGCGAAAGCATACCAAACGTTTATGTAAGGACATCTCTCTCAGTAGACAAAACATTACAAACAGCTAGCAGCAAAGTAGATTGGTCACGAAAGTCAGAAAAGCAATAAAATGAATCGCTTACCTTTGATCTTCGGATGCTTGCACTCACGATACTCCAAGTTAAACAAAAACATTTCCTTTGTTCCATAAAGATTATTTTTATATCCAAAATACCTCCATTTGGTTGGCGCATTATGTTCAGAAATCCACAGGCTTGAGCGGTCACGATGGAGCAGATGAAAATTCCAAATAGTATCCGCAAAGTTCGTAGGAACATGTCAAACGTTTTTTGTAATCAATCCTCAGGTTGTTTTTCCAAAATATAATCGATAATATTTCAACTGGGACTGTAGCTTCTTCAATAGGAGAGAGAGAGAAAAAGTCTTCTCCAAACTGTTGCGCTTGCAAAACGCTGCTGGCACCCAGCCATACAATGACACAATGTGATCTTTCTAAAAAAAAAAAAGCCTGAAACTATGTCTAAAGACTGTTCACACCATGGGGAAGCCATAGGAAAAGGAATCTGGTTGATATCCCTTTAAATGGAGCGAAGGCAGGCAATGGAACAGGGAGCTTTCAGGAAAAACAGTACTTCCGGGTTGGATTTTCCTTCAGGTTTTCACCTGCAATATCCGTTCTGTTATACTCACAGACAATATTTTGACAGTTTTGGAAACTTTAGAGTGTTTTCTATCCCTATCTGAATTATATGCATATTCTAGATTCTGGGCCTGAGAAATAGACAGTTTCATTTGAGTACGTTTTTCATCCAAACATCAAAAAACTGCCCCCTACACTCAAGAGGTTTTTAAGAAGCCTCTTAGACTTGGCACTCCGGTACCGCTTGCCATGCGGTAGCAGAGAGAACAGTCTATGACTAGGGTAGCTGGAGTCATTGGACAATTTTGGGGCCTTCCTCTGACACCAACTGTTATAGAGGCCCATTAATGTACTTGGCCTTACGCACTACCCTCTGTAGTGACTTGCGGTCAGAGGCCGAACAGTTGCTATACCAGGCGGTGATGCAACCCGTCAGGATGCTCTCGATGGTGCAGCTGTAGAAATTTTCAGCTGTTCAAGAATTTATCGTTCAAGAATTAAACGTTGAATATTCAAATAAATCCTTCCTGTTTGAGTTTCTACATATATGAAGGGAGGAGCAAAATGGAGTCATGATCTGATTTGCCGAAGGGAGAGCGGGGGAGGGCTTTGTATTTTTTATATTTCTTTTTTATTTAACCTTTTATTTTTAACTAGGCAAGTCAGAACAAATTCTTATTTACAATGACGGCCTACCTCAGCCAAACCCAGACGACGCTGGGCCAATTATGCGTTGCCCTGTGAGACTCCCAATCATGGCCGGATGTGATACAGCAACCCAGAAAAGAGAATAGCAGTGGTCGAGTGTTTTCCCAGTGCGATTACTACAGTCAATGCGTTAGCATCGGTGGCATTTTCATCAAATGTCCTTTATTTAAATACCCAGCTACAATAAATGTGGCCTCAGGATATGTGGTTTCCAATTTGCAAAAAGTCCAGTGTAGTTCCTTGAGGGCCATTGTGGTATCGGCTTGAGGGGGAATATACATGGCTGTGACCATAGAAAATTCTCTTGGGAGGTAATATGGTCGGCATTTGATTGTATTTGAGGTATTCTAGGTAGGGTGAACAAAATGACTTTTTCTGTACGTTATCACAATCACACCATGAGTGGTTAATCATCAATCACTGCCCATCTTCTTCCCAGAGAGTTCTTTATTCCTGTCTGAGTGATGTACTGAGAACACAGCTGACTGCATGGGTGGGGACAGTTTATCCGGAGAGAGCCATTATTTCATGAAAGTATGTTACAGTCCCTGATGTCTCTCTGGAAGGAGATCCTCTTCCTGAGCTCGTCTACTTTATTGTCCAGAGACTGAACATTAACGAGTAATATACCCGGAAGCGGTGGATGGTTCTTCTTCGCTAGAAGTCCACTCCGAATACCTCTTCTTGGCCGGCGTTATCTTGTGCAGCCTCTGGGATAAGTTCAATTACCTTGGCGGGTGTGAACAAAGGATCCAATTCAGATCCAATTCGGTAAAGTCGTATTCCTGGTTGTAATACTGGTGAGTTACCGCAGCTTTTATATCGGATTTATGATATTGGACACCGGCTATACGTAATAACACAAAAAACGTTCTGGGCTAATAGCGTAAGAAATAAAACACAAAATACTGCAACGTTGCTTTGGAGTTAGAATCAGAGTGTCTATCGGCGCCATCTTGTCAGAAGGTTGTCAAGCCACCAGTCAAAGTCCTGTTATGCAGTTTTCCACAAAGCTTTGATGTCACCTTGTTCATGTAGTTTCTCATTCTTCTAAATTGTTTATGTTCTAGTCCATCAGTCTGGAGATCCTAAACCCCAGTATGCATTATCACACATTCAGTAATTATGATCAATTTGAACTCTCTGATAGGCTATACATCCACCTTGTCATACAAGCAAAGGTGGGAGAAGTGAAAGATGAATAGCAAGATGGCGCCGACAGAGATGATCGCCTCGCTTCAGGTACTTAGGAAACTATGCAGTTATTTGTTTTTTGTGTATTATTTCTTACATTGTTAAAAATCTAAATTGTTATTACATACAACCGGGAAGAAAAATTGGATATAAAAGCAATGTCAATTTACCAACATTACAACCAGGAATCTTTGCCGAAGTGGATCCTTTGTTCGGACCTCCACCCTGGACATTGGATCTGATCCCAGAGGCCGACCCAAATCAACGTGGTCGCTGCAGGAGAGACAGACGGAGCGTCCTACTGGTCAGACTCAGAAGGCGAGCACACCATCCACCGCTCCCGAGTATATTACTCTCCAATGTCCAATCTCTAGATAACAAGGTGGACGAAATTAGGGCACGAGTCTCCTTCCAGAGAGACATCAGAGATTGTGACATTCTCTGTTTCGCGGAAACATGGCTCACTCGGGATATGTTGCATCGCGCCGACAGAAACAAATATCTCTCTGGTAAGAAGAAGGGCGGGGGTGTATGCCTTATGATTAACAACTCATGGTGTAATCACAACAACATACAGGAACTCAAGTTCTTTTGTTCACCTGACCTAGAATTTCTTACAATCAAATGCCTCCTGCATTATCTTCCAAGAGAATTCTCTTCGATTATAGTGACAGCCGTGTATATCCCTCTCCCCCAAGCAGATACCACGTCGGCCCTGAAGGAACTTCACTGGACTCTATATAAACTGGAAACCGTACATCCTAAGGCTGCATATATTGTAGCTGGGGATTTTAACAAAGCTAACCTGAAAACAAGACTTCCTAAATTCTATCAGTATATTGAATGCGCGACACGGGCTGGAGCATTCTGGATCATTGCTACTCTAACTTCCACGATTCACACAAAGCCCTCCCCCGACCTGTCTTCGGCAAATCTGACCATGACTCCATTTTGTTGCTCCCAGCCTGTAGACAGAAACGAAAACAGGAAACGCCTGCTCAGGTCTGTCCAATGCTGGTCTGACCAATCGGATTCCACACTTCAAGATTGCTTTGATCACGTGGACTGGGATATGTTCCAGATTGCCTCAGACAACAACATTGATGTATACGCTGATTCGGTGAGCGAGTTTATTAGCAAGTGCATCGAAGATGTCGTACCCACTGTTAAAACCTTTCCTAACCAGAAACCGTGGCTTGATAGTAGCATTCACGCAAAACTGAAATAGCGAACCACCGCTTTTAATCATGGCAAGGCGACCGGAAACAGTCCCTCAAACAAGGCAATCAAACAAGCAAAGCGTCAGTATAGAGACAAAGTAGAGACGCAATTCAACGGCTCAAACACGAGATGTATGTGGCGGGGTCTACAGTCAATCACAGACTACAAAAGAAAACCAACCCCGTCGGGGAAATTGACGTCTTGCTCCCAGACAAATTAAACAACTTCTTTGCTCGCTTTGAGGACAATACAGTGCCACTGACACAGCCCGATACCAAAGCCTGTGGGCTCTCCTTCTCCGTGGCCAACGTGAGTAAAACATTTACACGTGTCAACCCTCGCAAGGCAGCCAGCCCAGGCAGCATCCCTAGCCTCAGAGCATGCGCAGACCAGCTGGCTTGGGGGTTTACGGACATATTCAATCAATCCCTATCCGGTCTGTTGTCCCCACATGTTTCAAGATGACCACCATTGTTCCTGTTCCCAAGAAAGCTAAGGTAACTGAACTAAGTGACTATCGCCCCATTGCACTCACTTCTGTCATCATGAAGTGCTTTGATAGACTAGTCAAGAATCATATCACCTTATACCCTAGACCAACTCCAATTTTCTTACTGCCCCAATAGGTCCACTGACGATGCAATCGCCATCACACTGCACACTGTCCTATCCCATCTGGACAATAGGAATACCTACATAAGAATTATGTTCATTGACTACATCTCAGCATTTAAACCTCTTGGAACTACCCATCCCAGATCCGGGAGAATTGTCATCAACTGACACTAATTAGCATAACGCAACGGACAAAAAATATTACTCGAAAATATTCATATTCATGAAATCACAAGTGAAATATAGTGAAACACAGCTTAGCCTTTTGTTAATCACCCTGTCATCTCAGATTTTGAAATTATGCTTTACAGCCAAAGCAAGACAAACTTTTGTGTAAGTTTATCGATAGCCTAGCATAGCATTATGTCCAGCTAGCAGCAGGAAGCTTGGTCATGAAAATCAGAAAAGCAATCAAATTAACCGTTTACCTTTGATGATCTTCGGATGTTTTCACTGACGAGACTCCCAGTTATACAGCAAATGTTAATTTTGTTTCATAAAGAATATTTTTATAGCCGAAATACCTCCGTTTGTTCTTCACGTTTGGTTGAGAAATCCACCGGAAACTGCGGTCACGACAACGCCGAAAAATATTCCAAATTAGATCCATAATATCGACAGAAACATGGCAAACGTTTTTTATAATCAAACCTCAAGGTGTTTTTCAAATATCTATTCGATAATATATCAACCGGGTCAGTTGGCTTCTTAGTAGGAGCGAGAGGAACAATGGCCGCATTTGTCTATTACGCACAAATCACTCTGCTGACCACTGACGCAATGTTGTCGCTCACGCTCATTTTTCAAAATAAAAGCCTGAAACTATGTCTTGTGACACTAGACACATTAGGGAAGCCATAGAGAAAGGAATCTGGTTGATCTTTCACTGCTCAATAGGGACGCATAGGAACGCAGAGGTTTCTAAATAAGAGTCACTTCCTGATTGGATTTGTCTCAGGCTTTCGCCTGCAATATCAGTTCTGTTATACTCACAGACAATATTTTTACAGTTTTGGAAACTTTAGAGTGTTTTCTATCCTAAGCTGTCAATTATATGCATATTCTATTATCTGGTCCTGAAAAATAGCCAGTTTACTTTGGGAACGTTCTTTTTCCAAAAATGAAAATAGTGCCCCCTAGTTTCAAGAGTTTAACACCATAGTACCCTCCAAACTCCAAACTATTAAGCTAAAGACCCTGGGTCTCGACCTAGCCCTGTGCAACTAGGTCATGGACTTTCTGACGGGCTGCCCCAAGGTGGTGACGGTAGGAAAAACATCTCCACCTCGCTTATCCTCAACACTGGGGCCCCACAAGGGTCCATTCTCAGCCCTCTCCTGTACTCCCTGTTCACCGATGACTGCGTGGCCATGCACGCTAACAATTCAATCATCAAGTTTGCAGACGACACTACAGTGATAGGCTTGATTACCAACAACAATGAGACGGCCTACAGGGAGGAGGTGGGGCCATCGGAGTTTGGTGTCAGGGAAATAACCTCACACTCAACGTCAACAAAACAAAGGAGATGATCATGTACTTCAGGAAACAGCAGAGGGAGCAGCCCCCTATCCACAGCCATTGCCTGTTAACCCCGCTACCATCCAAAAGGCGAGGTCAGTACAGGTGCATCAAAGCAGGTACCGAGAGACTGAAAAACAGTTTCTATCTCAAGGCCATCAGACTGTTAAATAGACACCACTAACATTGAGTGGCTGCTGCCAACATACACACTCAAATCTCTGGCCACTTTAATAATAGACTTAATAAAGGTAATCACCTTAATATCGCCACATTAATAATGTTTACATATCCTACATTACTCATCTCATATATACAGTGCCTTGCGAAAGTATTCGGCCCCCTTGAACTTTGCGACCTTTTGCCACATTTCAGGCTTCAAACATAAAGATATAAAACTGTATTTGTTTGTGAAGAATCAACAACAAGTGGGACACAATCATGAAGTGGAACGACATTTATTGGATATTTCAAACTTTTTTAACAAATCAAAAACTGAAAAATTGGGCGTGCAAAATTATTCAGCCCCTTTACTTTCAGTGCAGCAAACTCTCTCCAGAAGTTCAGTGAGGATCTCTGAATGATCCAATGTTGACCTAAATGACTAATGATGATAAATACAATCCACCTGTGTGTAATCAAGTCTCCGTATAAATGCACCTGCACTGTGATAGTCTCAGAGGTCCGTCAAAAGCGCAGAGAGCATCATGAAGAACAAGGAACACACCAGGCAGGTCCGAGATACTGTTGTGAAGAAGTTTAAAGCCGGATTTGGATACAAAAATATTTCCCAAGCTTTAAACATCCCAAGGAGCACTGTGCAAGCGATAATATTGAAATGGAAGGAGTATCAGACCACTGCAAATCTACCAAGACCTGGCCGACCCTCTAAACTTTCAGCTCATACAAGGAGAAGACTGATCAGAGATGCAGCCAAGAGGCCCATGATCACTCTGGATGAACTGCAGAGATCTACAGCTGAGGTGGGAGACTCTGTCCATAGGACAACAATCAGTCGTATATTGCACAAATCTGGCCTTTATGGAAGAGTGGCAAGAAGAAAGCCATTTCTTAAAGATATCCATAAAGAGTGTTGTTTAAAGTTTGCCACAAGCCACCTGGGAGACACACCAAACATGTGGAAGAAGGTGCTCTGGTCAGATGAAACCAAAATTGAACTTTTTGGCAACAATGCAAAACGTAAAAGCAACACAGCTGAACACACCATCCCCACTGTCAAACATGGTGGTGGCAGCATCATGGTTTGGGCCTGCTTTTCTTCAGCAGGGACAGGGAAGATGGTTAAAATGGATGGGAAGATGGATGGAGCCAAATACAGGACCATTCTGGAAGAAATCCTGATGGAGTCTGCAAAAGACCTGAGACTGGGACGGAGATTTGTCTTCCAACAAGACAATGATCCAAAACATAAAGCAAAATCTACAATGGAATGGCTCAAAAATAAACATATCGTGTTAGAATGGCCAAGTCAAAGTCCAGACCTGAATCCAATCGAGAATCTGTGGAAAGAACTGAAAACTGCTGTTCACAAATGCTCTCCATCCAACCTCACTGAGCTCGAGCTGTTTTGCAAGGAGGAATGGGAAAAAATGTCAGTCTCTCGATGTGCAAAACTGATAGAGACATACCCCAAGCGACTTACAGCTGTAATCGCAGCAAAAGGTGGCGCTACAAAGTATTAACTTAAGGGGGCTGAATAATTTTGCACACCCAATTTTTCAGTTTTTGATTTGTTAAAAAAGTTTGAAATATCCAATAAATGTCGTTCCACTTCATGATTGTGTCCCACTTGTTGTTGATTCTTCACAAAAAAAATACACTTTTATATCTTTATGTTTGAAGCCTGAAATGTGGCAAAAGGTCGCAAAGTTCAAGGGGGCCGAATACTTTCGCAAGGCACTGTATATACTGCTCTATATCATCTACTGCATCTTGCCTATGTCTATCATTAGTCACTTTAAATAACACCTCTGTATATAATGTTTACATATACTACGTCACTCATCTCATATGTATATACTGTACTCTATACCATCTATTGCATCTTGCCTATGCCGCACGGCCATCGCTCATCCATATATTTATATGTACATATTCTTATTCATTCCTTTACATTTGTGTGTATAAGGTAGTTGTTGTGAAATTGTTAAATTACTTGTTAGATATTACTGCACTGTCGGAACTAGAAGCACAAGCACTTCGCTACACTCGCATTAACATCTGCTAACCATGTGTATGTGACCAATAACATTTGATTTGATTTGATTTGAACTGATTTCTGATATGCTTCAACATTCACCCTGTTAAATGCATACAAACATCTTAGGGTGGATTTACATTAGTGAAATATGTCTAGTGAGATCTCTCAACATCAGATTCTCAGTGTTTCTGTTTACACTAGCCTTGCGTGGGTAAAGCCACATTCCTGCAGCTATTATTAGACCATAAATAACATCGTATGTAGACAAACAAAATATGGACAGAAATTCTAACTATACAGGAGCTTCTCATTTAAACCATACTGCACATAGTGTTGCACACTTGGTTAATGCAATGATTCACACGTGTGAATATTTTCAGCCTTTCATTTTCAATTTGGCTAACAGAGCAAACATGCTGTCTGCTGGTATTAAGGTAATAATTTGCAGGGACGTAGTGTGAGAGCGCTGTTGTCTTTACACTGTACCACTCAGAGGGGGGGTGTGGTGTGGGAGAGCCGTTGTCTTTATACTGTACCACTCAGAGGGGGTATGTGGTGTGGGAGAGCCGTTGTCTTTACACTGTACCACTCAGAGGGGGGGTGTGGTGTGGGAGAGCCGTTGTCTTTATACTGTACCACTCAGAGGGGGGGTGTGGTGTGGGAGAGCCGTTGTCTTTACACTGTACCACTCAGAGGGGGTATGTGGTGTGGGAGAGCCGTTGTCTTTACACTGTACCACTCAGAGGGGGGGTGTGGTGTGGGAGAGCCGTTGTCTTTACACTGTACCACTCAGAGGGGGGGTGTGGTGTGGGAGAGCCGTTGTCTTTATACTGTACCACTCAGAGGGGGGGTGTGGTGTGGGAGAGCCGTTGTCTTTACACTGTACCACTCAGAGGGGGGGTGTGGTGTGGGAGAGCCGTTGTCTTTACACTGTACCACTCAGAGGGGGGGTGTGGTGTGGGAGAGCCGTTGTCTTTATACTGTACCACTCAGAGGGGGGGTGTGGTGTGGGAGAGCCGTTGTCTTTACACTGTACCACTCAGAGGGGGGGTGTGGTGTGGGAGAGCCGTTGTCTTTATACTGTACCACTCAGAGGGGGGGTGTGGTGTGGGAGAGCCGTTGTCTTTACACTGTACCACTCAGAGGGGGTATGTGGTGTGGGAGAGCCGTTGTCTTTACACTGTACCACTCAGAGGGGGGGTGTGGTGTGGGAGAGCCGTTGTCTTTACACTGTACCACTCAGAGGGGGGGTGTGGTGTGGGAGAGCCGTTGTCTTTACACTGTACCACTCAGAGGGGGGGTGTGGTGTGGGAGAGCCGTTGTATTTATACTGTACCACTGAAAGGGGGTATGTAGTGTAGATGTCTCCCTCAGGAGGTAATGTGTGTCTCTTAAAGAGACATTTGAATCTAGATCCGTCTCTTTGTAGCGGTCTTTATAAAGAAAGAAGAAGAACCAAGAAATGAAGAGCGACGCCACGGCTGAGTTTTACAGGGATCTGTAATAATATCATGACAGGAACAGGTCTCCGATTCACCATCTGACAAGTTGTTCTTTAGAGGAGCATGAAGAAAGGTAAATCTCACATCTCCAATACATTGCTAGGTGCCTTCAGTGTTGACAGTATTAAAATACAACAACTCGGGTACAAAAACACTGTAATAGAAACAAGCTACAACGTGAAATCTAATTTATCCCATTCAGACCTTAGAGGGATAAAACTACATCTCCCATAATGCAATACTAGCATAAATCGGCAGCTCAGCTAACAATCTGCATCATATGAAAAAATTGCTAGCTAGCAACATAGCTTTTTAGCACTCTGTAAAACTATATCAATAACAAGGATAAAACTCTGAAAGTTACATGTTTCAATATAACAATACCTATATTATTGATGTTGGGGTGCTTTATTTATTTAACGTTATGGACTTCTACACAGGAGTGTGAGAGTGCATCGAGGACGTCGTCCCCACAGTGACTGTACATACAGTGGAGCAAAAAAGTATTTAGTCAGCCACCAATTGTGCAAGTTCTCCAACGTAAAAAGATGAGAGAGGCCTGTAATTTTCATCATAGGGTAGCAAGTTTTAAGTTCCTCGGCATACACATCACAGACAAACTGAATTGGTCCACTCACACAGACAGCATTGTGAAGAAGGCGCAGCAGCGCCTCTTCAACCTCAGGAGGCTGAAGAAATTCGGCTTGTCACCAAAAGCACTCACAAACTTCTACAGATGCACAATCGAGAGCATCCTGGCGGGCTGTATCACCGCCTGGTACGGCAACTGCTCCGCCCTCAACCGTAAGGCTCTCCAGAGGGTAGTGAGGTCTGCACAACGCATCACCGGGGGCAAACTACCTGCCCTCCAGGACACCTACACCACCCGATGTCACAGGAAGGCCATAAAGATCATCAAGGACATCAACCACCCGAGCCACTGCCTGTTCACCCCGCTATCATCCAGAAGGCGAGGTCAGTACAGGTGCATCAAAGCTGGGACCGAGAGACTGAAAAACAGCTTCTATCTCAAGGCTATCAGACTGTTAAACAGCCACCACTAACATTGAGTGGCTGCTGCCAACACTCTGACACTGACTCAACTCCAGCCACTTTAATAATGGGAATTGATGGGATATTATGTAAATATATCACTAGCCACTTTAAACAATGCTACCTTACATAATGTTACTTACCCTACATTATTCATCTCATAGGCATACGTACATACATATACTGTACTCTATTTCATCGACTGTATCCTTATGTAATACATGTATCACTAGCCACTTTAACTATGCCACTTTGTTTACATACTCATCTCATATGTATATACTGTACTCGATACAATCTACTGTATCTGCCTATGCTGCTCTGTACCATCACTCATTCATATATCCTTATGTACATATTCTTTATCCCCTCACACTGTGTACAAGACAGTAGTTTTGGAATTGTTAGTTAGATTACTTGTTGGTTATTACTGCATTGTCGGAACTAGAAGCACAAGCATTTCGCTACACTCGCATTAACATCTGCTAACCATGTGTATGTGACAAATAAAATGTGATTTGATTTGATTTGATTTGACCTTAACTATGACAGACAAAATGAGAAAAAAAATCCAGAAAATCACATTGTAGGATTTTTTATGAATTTATTTGCAAATTATGGTGGAAAATAAGTATTTGGTCACCTACAAACAAGCAAGATTTCTGGCTCTCACAGACCTGTAACTTCTTCTTTAAGAGGCTCCTCTGTCCTCCACTCGTTACCTGTATTAATGGCACCTGTTGGAACTTGTTATCATTATAAAAGACACCTGTCCACAACCTCAAACAGTCACACTCCAAACTCCACTATGGCCAAGAACAAAGAGCTGTCAAAGGACACCAGAAACAAAATTGTAGACCTGCACCAGGCTGGGAAGACTAAATCTGCAATAGGTAAGCATCTTGGTTTGAAGAAATCAACTGTGGGAGCAATTATTAGGAAATGGAAGACATACAAGACCACTGATAATCTCCCTCGATCTGGGGCTCCACGCAAGATCTCACCCCGTGGGGTCTTGATAGAATAACTTCTGAGAGCTCGCCTTGATAGAATAATTTCTGAGAGCTCGCCTTGATAGAATAACTTCTGAGAACTCGCCTTGATGAAATAACTTCTGAGAGCTCGCCTTGATAGAATAACTTCTGAGAACTCGCCTTGATGAAATAACTTCTGAGAGCTTGCCTGGCTGAGAGCTCGTATTGATAGAATAACTTCTGAGAACTCGCCTTGATGAAATAACTTCTGAGAGCTCGCCTGGCTGAGAGCTCGTCTTGATAGAATAACTTCTGAGAGCTTGCCTTGCTGGAATAATTTCTGAGAGCTCGCCTTGATAGAATAACTTCTGAGAACTCACCTTGATGAAATAACTTCTGAGAGCTCGCCTGGCTGAGAGCTCGTCTTGATAGAATAACTTCTGAGAGCTTGCCTTGATAGAATAACTTCTGAGAACTCGCCTTGATAGAATAACTTCTGAGAGCGCGCCTTGATAGAATAACTTCTGAGAACTCGCCTTGATAGAATAACTTCTGAGAGCTTGCCTTGATAGAATAACTTCTGAGAGCTCGCCTTGATAGAATAACTTCTGAGAACTCGCCTTGATAGAATAACTTCTGAGAGCTCGCCTGGCTGAGAGCTCGTCTTGATAGAATAACTTCTGAGAGCTCGCCTTGCTGGAATAATTTCTGAGAGCTTGCCTTGCTGGAATAATTTCTGAGAGCTTGCCTTGCTGGAATAACTTCTGAGAGCTCGCCTTGATAGAATAACTTCTGAGAACTCGCCTTGATAGAATAACTTCTGAGAGCTCTCCTTGATGGATTCAAGATGACTGCCCCCCTTCTTTCCTTTTCCTCCTTGTGAAGATAAGACTTCCTGTCCAACATCAGGTCTGCGTCCCACTCACTGAGGGGAGGAGTTTGTCTGGTAATATCGGGACGTTTTGGGGTAAAACTATTCACCTGTGTTTCCATGCCAACAGAGGGACTATAATGAGTGATGATTGAGTAGCTCGCTGTGCAGTGATATGGGATATGGTAACTGAGTCAGGTTTGTAGGCCTCCTTGCTCTCACACGCATTTTCAGTTCTGCCCATATATTTTCTGTAGGATGGAGGTCAGGGCTTTGTGATGGCCACTCCAATACCTTGACTTTGTTGTCCTTAAGCCATTTTGCCACAACTTTGGAAGTATGCTTGGGGTCATTGTCCATGGCCTCTGACCATTCCGCTCTCTTACTCCTCCTCTCCAGGCCTGTATCATTGAGTGCGGTTACATACACACAATAAAGTGACTATTGTGACTAATCAAATTTATATAATAGTCTGATTAAAATATTTACACACTTTCCCTTTTAATCCTGTTTCCATGGAGACACCTGAAGTCAGGCTCACTCTGCTGGCACTACAGAGAGAGACTCAGTCTGCTGGCACTACAGAGAGAGGCTCAGTCTGCTGGTCCTACAGAGAGAGACTCACTCTGCTGGCACTACAGAGAGAGGCTCACTCTGCTTGCACTACAGAGAGCGACTCAGTCTGCTGGCACTACAGAGAGAGGCTCACTCTGCTGGCACTACAGAGAGAGGCTCACTCTGCTGGCACTACAGAGAGAGGCTCAGTCTGCTGGCACTACAGAGAGAGACTCAGTCTGCTGGCACTACAGAGAGAGACTCACTCTGCTGGCACTACAGAGAGAGACTCAGTCTGCTGGCACTACAGAGAGAGGCTCACTCTGCTGGCACTACAGAGAGAGGCTCACTCTGCTGGCACTACAGAGCGAGACTCACTCTGCTGGCACTACAGAGCGAGACTCAGTCTGCTGGCACTACAGAGAGAGGCTCACTCTGCTGGCACTACAGAGAGAGGCTCACTCTGCTGGCACTACAGAGCGAGACTCACTCTGCTGGCACTACAGAGCGAGACTCACTCTGCTGGTACTACAGAGAGAGGCTCACTCTGCTGGCACTACAGAGAGAGGCTCACTCTGCTGGCACTACAGAGAGAGGCTCACTCTGCTGGCACTACAGAGAGAGGCTCACTCTGCTGGCACTACAGAGAGAGGCTCACTCTGCTGGTCCTACGGAGAGAGGCTCACTCTGCTGGCACTACAGAGAGAGGCTCAGTCTGCTGGCCCTACAGAGAGAGGCTCACTCTGCTGGCACTACAGAGAGAGGCTCACTCTGCTGGCACTACAGAGAGAGGCTCACTCTGCTGGCACTACAGAGAGAGGCTCACTCTGCTGGCACTACAGAGAGAGGTTCACTCTGCTGGCACTACAGAGAGAGGCTCACTCTGCTGGCACTACAGAGAGAGACTCACTCTGCTGGCACTACAGAGAGAGACTCACTCTGCTGGCACTACAGAGAGAGACTCACTCTGCTGGCACTACTAAGAGAGGCTCACTCTGCTGGCACTACAGAGCGAGACTCAGTCTGCTGGCACTACAGAGAGAGACTCAGTCTGCTGGCAATACAGAGAGAGGCTCACTCTGCTGGCACTACAGAGAGAGACTCACTCTGCTGGCACTACAGAGAGAGGATCAGTCTGCTGGCACTGCAGAGAGAGGCTCACTCTGCTGGCACTACAGAGAGAGGCTCACTCTGCTGGCACTACACAGAGAGAGGCTCACTCTGCTGGTCCTACAGAGAGAGGCTCACTCTGCTGGTCCTACAGAGAGAGGCTCACTCTGCTGGCACTACAGAGAGAGGCTCACTCTGCTGGCACTACAGAGCGAGACTCAGTCTGCTGGCACTACAGAGAGAGACTCACTCTGCTGGCACTACAGAGCGAGACTCAGTCTGCTGGCACTACAGAGAGAGGCTCACTCTGCTGGCACTACAGAGAGAGGCTCAGTCTGCTGGCACTACAGAGAGAGGCTCACTCTGCTGGCACTACAGAGCGAGACTCCGTCTGCTGGTCCTACAGAGAGAGGCTCAGTCTGCTGGCACTACAGAGAGAGGGTCAGTCTGCTGGCACTGCAGAGAGAGGCTCAGTCTGCTGGCACTACAGAGAGAGGATCAGTCTGCTGGCACTACAGAGAGAGGCTCAGTCTGCTGGTCCTACAGAGAGAGGATCAGTCTGCTGGCACTACAGAGAGAGGCTCAGTCTGCTGGCACTACAGAGAGAGGCTCAGTCTGCTGGCACTACAGAGAGAGGCTCAGTCTGCTGGTCCTACAGAGAGAGGCTCAGTCTGCTGGTCCTACAGAGAGAGGCTCAGTCTGCTGGCACTACAGAGAGAGGCTCAGTCTGCTGGCACTACAGAGAGATGCTCAGTCTGTTGGTCCTACAGAGAGAGGCTCACTCTGCTGGCACTACAGAGAGAGGCTCAGTCTGCTGGTCCTACAGAGAGAGGCTCAGTCTGCTGGTCCTACAGAGAGAGACTCAGTCTGCTGGCACTACAGAGAGAGGGTCAGTCTGCTGGCACTGCAGAGAGAGGCTCAGTCTGCTGGCACTACAGAGAGAGGATCAGTCTGCTGGCACTACAGAGAGAGGCTCAGTCTGCTGGTCCTACAGAGAGAGGCTCAGTCTGCTGGCACTACAGAGAGAGGCTCAGTCTGCTGGCACTACAGAGAGAGGCTCAGTCTGCTGGCACTACAGAGAGACGCTCAGTCTGCTGGTCCTACAGAGAGAGGCTCAGTCTGCTGGCACTACAGAGAGAGGCTCAGTCTGCTGGCACTACAGAGAGATGCTCAGTCTGCTGGTCCTACAGAGAGAGGCTCACTCTGCTGGCACTACAGAGAGAGGCTCAGTCTGCTGGTCCTACAGAGAGAGGCTCAGTCTGCTGGTCCTACAGAGAGAGGCTCAGTCTGCTGGCACTACAGAGAGAGGCTCAGTCTGCTGGCACTACAGAGAGAGGCTCAGTCTGCTGGTCCTACAGAGAGAGGCTCACTCTGCTGGCACTACAGAGAGAGGCTCAGTCTGCTGGTCCTACAGAGAGAGGCTCAGTCTGCTGGTCCTACAGAGAGAGGCTCAGTCTGCTGGCACTACAGAGAGAGGCTCAGTCTGCTGGCACTACAGAGAGAGGCTCAGTCTGCTGAGACTTACATACTCATCTCATTTGTACATACTGTACTCGATACCATCTACTGTATCTTGCCTATGCTGCTCTGTACCATCACTCATTCATATATCCTTATGTACATATTCTTTATCCCCTTACACTGTGTACAAGACAGTAGTTTTGGAATTGTTAGTTAGATTACTTGTTATTACTGCATTGTCGGAACTAGAAGCACAAGCATTTCGCTACACTCGCATTAACATCTGCTAACCATGTGTTTGTGACAAATAAAATTTGATTTGATTTGATTTGAGAGGCTCAGTCTGCTGGCACTACAGAGAGAGGCTCAGTCTGCTGGTCCTACAGAGAGAGGATCAGTCTGCTGGCACTACAGAGAGCGGCTCAGTCTGCTGGTCCTACAGAGAGAGGCTCAGTCTGCTGGTCCTACAGAGAGAGGCTCAGTCTGCTGACACTACAGAGAGAGGCTCAGTCTGCTGGCACAACAGAGAGAGACTCAGTCTGCTGGTCCTACAGAGAGAGGCTCAGTCTGCTGGCACTACAGACAGAGGCTCAGTCTGCTGGTCCTACAGAGAGAGGCTCAGTCTGCTGGCACTACAGAGAGAGGCTCAGTCTGCTGGTCCTAGCAGATGCTCAGATGAAATATATCGCTGGAATGCCGATTAAGGTGTTTACATTTAAGTGATAATGTCCGAAAAGCCGATGTTTGTAGGTTACATTGGCACGGGTGTTGTTACACCAGAGACACCAGGTTCGAGGGCATTATCACTTTTTTTATAACGGGTTACCAACATATTCAGACAATGAGTGACATATTTTCTCTAAAAACATTATTTTGATTAATTTGTTCATACTATTTCATCCTTCCACAAGATATCGTCCCGATACAAATCTCGGGTTGCTACCCAAGCCGGCTGGTCGTTCATTCTATCGGTTCTGAGACACGACCCAGTCGTTCAGTCTTTTTGTTCTATTGCCATACCGGCTGGCAACGTCTTCATCCCTTGCTTGCTAGCTAGCCAACTACTGCTGACTTACAGTGACGTCAAACAGTGCAGCTAGATTAACATCAGGTTCTGCATTTGTTTAATTAAGCTGTTTTCTAGCCTCTTATGGCTGCGATCCCCGTACAGGGATCAACATCAGGGGAAATGTGTAATGCTCTGGGTGTCGTGGGTGTGAAGTCAGGCGCAGGAAACAGAGAGTTCAATATGGTGCTATTTAATGCACACACGTTGAACCACGGCCACCCCACGAAACACTGGGTGCTCAAAACAAATGCCCCAAACACGGGGGACGAAAACAGTCCAGTAAAATCCACGACCATGAACAAACACGTTCGTCTACTACATACACAAAGGTTACAACAATTAATCCCGCACAAAAAAACGGGCGGGCTGGCAGACTGATAAAGGCCAACTAATTACCACAAACTCATAACAGGTGTAACCAATAAACACATAAGGAGGGGGAGGAAAGAATCAGTGGCAGCTAGTAGGCCGATGACGACGACCGCCGAGCGCCACCCGAACGGGAAGGGGAACCACCTTCGGTCGGAGTTGTGACAAAATGTCAGTGTGACTAACTAAAAATACAACGTCGTAACATTAAACATTCTTGAAGTGTCTTACATCCTTCAAAAGATTAGAATCTTGCTAATCAAACTACGTTTTCCGATTTAAAATAGCTATTACAGAGAACAAATGCCATGCTTTTGTTTGAGAAGAGCAATCATCAACTACAAACATTTTCCGCCATGACAGTTTTGACACATTCACATCTGAAGGTAAAATTATGACTTACATTCTGATATCTTGCTCTTATGTCTCTTCCTGAGGGTCCCAGTGATCAAATGAAGTGCCGTTTTCTTTGATAAAATCCATTTGTATAGCCTAAAATGAAACATTTTTTAAACCGTTTGTGTCGTGAATTCCATCTCTATTAACTTTTGACGGAGCATTCAACGTAATTACACACACTAAACAATTGTTTATCTAGTCATAGTTGGTTTCAGTGCAATCCTCTGGATGTTTGCAACACAGCCAAACTTGATTGTTTTTTTTGCGGGGAGTATTGACTGAAGTGAACTGAAGACAACGAGCAATGACTTCATTGCGCACCAATAATATTAGTGAAGCTTCGTTGATTGACTGTATTTCTGCCCAATGACCACTGATCTTCTTGAAATCTAGCTGGGTAGATAGCCAATGAGCTGAGGTAAACGCCAGTATGTGATGGTTATGGGTTCGACCACCATCCATTGTTTGTAAACGCACGCGTAACGAACGTAACGAAGGCTAGCTGTGAGATGGGGGGCTGTCCACAGCTCTTAGCCATTTCCTTCTGGAGGATGAAGACATTCACCACAGCAATGTCAATGAAATTATAGAAAAATGTCTTGTACCATTTCATGGTCTTGTGGAGAACATTGTAGTATCATATCAGCGCATCTGACAGGTCCACACCTCCCATGCTCTTGTTGTAGTCCTTCACAGCAGCTGGAATGGGGCCATTTTTTTACATTTTTTTTGCCTGACGACGTGATCCCACTGAAGGACTTGTGGATACTGGAGCACATGAGCACCTCTCTGGTATCCATCCACTTCACAAAGAGCAGGCCATCTTCACGGATCCATCGCATGGTACCTCGCCCAGCCCGCTTAGGCATGTCGTTCACCTTTGTCTTTGGAAAGCCCACTCTGTTGGTCCGAATGGTGCCACAAGCCCACACTTCCCGCTTGCTCAGCTCTGTAAACAGGGTAGGGCTTGTGTAGAAGTTGTCCACAAACAGTTTGTAGCCCTTCCCCAGCAGTTGAAAATCCAATAACTCCATAACGGAATCATAACTCAGTCCATTACTGGTAGCAAAATAGTTTTTCCCCACATAAACAAAAAAGTTGCAAGTGTATGCACACACAGAATCAGCCAAAACCAACAGTTTGTAACCCCATTTGGTTGGTTTGTTACGCATGTATTGTTTGAGGCTGATTCTGGCCTTTGAGGCTACCATCCTCTCATCGATGGACAGGTTCTGGGCGGGCTGAAAATAGGTCTTGCAGGCCTCAACGATGTTGGGGAAGAGGTGTTTGATTTTGCACAGCCTATCAAACCTTGCTGTGCCTTTCTTTATGTCATTCTCCCAAATAACTACTGGTTCACTGATGTGAAGCGCCCGTGAGATAGTCAGAAACCTTTTACAAGACATAACAGTCATGGGGACAGGCAGTTGATAGAGAGCTGACGTTTTCATGTAGTCCCTTAGAGTTTTCAACTTCACCAGCCCCATGTAAATTACCATTGAAAAGTAGCAGAAGAGGTCTGACATGGAAAAGGTCTTCCATCCCTCTTTCTTTCCTGCCTGCTTCTTAGCCCCGTACTTATTGGTGTTCGACACCAGGGAATCAACAACTGACAAGGTGAAAAACAGTTGAAAAATTTGAAGGGGACTGTACTTTGCAGTCATGTCTAGTTGAGGTCCTGGCTGCCTTTTGGGTCTAAAAACTGGTGGATTTGGTTCCACATCATCTTCTAACACAGACCCTCTGGCCCTCTGTCTGCAGGTTTCTCTCTTCCCCACCTCCTCTTCTTTGTCACTGACTTCACATCTCTAGAAGGCCAAGTAGGTGTGGAGCCGGAGACAGCGGGGGTCCGGCTGGATGAACCAGCTTCAGAGGGAAATGGACACCTAGACATTGGTGGCTCATAATCAGAATCACTGCCACTGTGAAAGATTTTTAAAAATCAGTAACAATACTTTCACGTATGAGCCCTGTATCAACATGTAAAATAAACAGATATCTATAGAGTACAGGGAACATAATCACTATGGTGAAGAGCTGTTCCATTCCGTGTTTATGTAAAATACACTTTAAAAATATATCACACACACACACAGTATAGCTAATGTGTACTTTACACATATCATTACAGATTATATTTTTATATATTGCAAATAAAATAAGAAAATCGTAATATAGTAACCCTAGGTGTAAAATAGTAAATAATGGCTACGTCTCAGAAAGTTTAAAACTCTCTAGAGGAGTAAAACAAGGTTGTCCACTATCGGCATATCTATTTATTATTGCCATCGAAATGTTAGCTGGGATTAGAGGGATTAGAAATCTGTGTCTTAAAAACTAAGGTGTCATTGTACGCTGATGATTCATGTTTTCTTTTAAAACTACAATCAGAATTTCTCCACGGCCTCATAGAGGATCTAGATACTTTCTGGATTAAAACCAAATTATGAGAAGTGTACTATATCACGTATTGGATCACTAAAAAACGCAAATTTGACATTACCATGTAGTTTACCAATTAAATGGTCTGACGGAGATGTGGACATACTCGGTATACAAATCCCAAAAGAAAGAAATGATCTCACTCCAATACATTTTTATAGAAAGTTAGCAAAAATAGATAAAATGTTGCTATCATGGACAGGAAAATACCTGTCTATTTGTGGAAAAATCACCCTGATTAACTCTTTAGTCATATCACAGTTTATCCATTTGCTTATGGTTTTGCTTAGTGTCCTGCTTTTTAAATTATATGAACATAAAATATTCAATTTTATTTGGAACAGCAAGCCAGATAAAATTAAAAGGGCCTATTTATATAACGAATATGAATTCGGTGGGCAGAAATGATTAAATATTAAAGCATTAGACCTCTCACTAAAGGCATCAGTCATACAAAAGTTATACTTAAATCCAAACTGGTTCTCTAGTAAATTGGTATGAATGTCTCATCCTATGTTCAAGAATGGCCTTTTTCCCTTTATTCAGACTACACCGGCCCATTTTCGGTTGTTTGAAAAGGAAATCATCTCCAAAATATCATTATTTTTATAAACAAGCCTTAGAAAGTTGGTTGCAATTTCAGTTTAATCCACCTGAAAAGACAGAACAAATAATACAACAAATATTTTGGTTAAATTCAAATATACTTATTAATAAAAAAAATGTATTTTTCGAAGAAATGTTTACAAAAGGTATCATTTTAGTGAATGATATCATAAATTGGACTGGTGGAGTGATGTCACACATGCAGCTAACACAGACATATGGAAATGTCTGCTTTTCCCAAAATTACAACCAATTAATTGCAGCATTACCACAAAAAAATGGAAGAGGCAAGTATAGAAGGGGAAAAAAGTAAGAAACTTGTATGTCGGCCCTGTATTAAAGAACATAAATGGTTAAAGAAAAGTGTGATAAATAAAAACATATACCAATTTCATTTAAGGACCAAAAACTGACAGCTGTGCCATATAAATTGCGAAGTCGTTGGGAAGAGATTTTCGATGTACCCATTCCATGGCACGTGGTTTATGAATTTATATGCAAAACAACGCCGGATTCAAAACTTTTTTCAATTGAAATTACTATATAAAATTCTTGCAACCAATAGATTGTTATATGTATGGGGGATACAATCTTCCCAGCTCTGCAGATTCTGCTGTGAGGATCCAATATAATGTTATATGTATGGGGGATACAATCTTCCCAGCTCTGCAGATTCTGCTGTGAGGAGGCAGAGTCATTAGATCATTTATTTTGGTATTGTCCATATGTAGCTCGTTTTTGGTCACAGGTCCAGGAATGGCAGAAGAATTGCAACATTTACCTAGAACTAACGCTGCAGACAGCAATACTGGGTGATTTGAAAAGCCAAAGTCAATCAATCAATAATATAATAATTATTTTAGAAAAAATGTTTATTTTTAATTTACAATCTGTATAAGCTATGAGAATAGTAGGGGAATACCCCCCTGATTTGTACAAAAATGAATGTCAAGATATTGGCATTGGACAAACCATGTACACGATGTCCAATACCACCCAAAGCGGCGTTGATTCGTGCAAAGTATATGGCAAATGCCATATGGCAATTGCCAATTGTAACACCTCAAAAATCCAACAGGGGGCGAGTGCGCTCCACCTGGGTTTTTCATATTGGAAATGCAACCCAAGTCAACATCCAAAAGAAAAATTTTGAAAAAATGATATTTTTTTCAAAAACTTTTTACCCCTTAAAAAAGTGCTTTCTGGGCCTTTTTTCGAAATTCTTTCGCTTTTTTTGTCAATTACACATGTGTAAGAACTGTATGAATATACTTTTGTCCAATTTTGATATCAAATATTTTTTTTTTTAATTACATGCGCATAAGGCATATGTTTTGTCCATTTGCAATATGATTTCATAGGAAGTCAAAAGTCAAAAGTCAAAAATGTCAAAATTTGGTAAAAAACTTCACACATCCTTAAAAAAGTGCTTTCTGGACCGTTTTTCAAAATTCTTTCAATTTTTATGTCAATTACACATGTATAAGAACTTTATCAACATACTTTAGTCATACTTTATTATCATTTTTTTTTTTTTTTTTTTTACTAGTGCATAAGGCATATGTTTTCTCCATTTTGAATATGATTTCATAGGAAGTCAAAAGTCAAAGTCAAAAGTAACGATTTTCCTCCGTGCAACTGGTGATCTGAAATGTGCAACTGGTGATCTGAAATGTGCAACTGGTGATCTGAAATGTGCAACTGGTAACCCCCAAAAAAATAATTTGATTCTATGTTTCCTTACTTTTTCAAAGTCACTGTGCATTTGCAATATGTTTTAATGGGCAGGTACCATCACGAATTTGTCATGCTATAAAAATCCTGCAGGAATGTGAAATTGACTGGCCCGATGAACTCGGGATGGCTTTGCAGTGATTCTGGGTCATCTCAATCGCTCGTTTGGGTTGATTTCAGAATGTCGCTTTTGGTGATGTTTTTTCACTATAGAATCATATTGCAAATGCACGTGCAACTGGTCACCCAAAAAAAAAATGTTTTGATTTTTTTTGTTTATGTTTCCTTACTTTTTCAAAGTCACTGTGCATTTGCAATATGTTTTTTCACTATAGAATCATATTGCAAATGCACATGCAACTGGTCATCCCCCCCAAAAAAAATTTGATTTTTTTTGTTTATGTTTCCTTACTTTTTCAAAGTCACTGTGCATTTGCAATATGTTTTTTCACTATAGAATCATATTGCAAATGCACGTGCAACTGGTCACCCAAAAATAAAAATGTGGGATTTTTTTTGTTTATGTTTCCTTACTTTTTCAAAGTCACTGTGCATTTGCAATATGTTTTTTTCACTATAGAATCATATTGCAAATGCACATGCAACTGGTCATCCCCCCCCCAAAAAATTTGATTTTTTTTGTTTATGTTTCCTTACTTTTTCAAAGTCACTGTGCATTTGCAATATGTTTTTTCACTATAGAATCATATTGCAAATGCACGTGCAACTGGTCACCCAAAAATAAAAAATTTGGATTTTTTTTGTTTATGTTTCCTTACTTTTTCAAAGTCACTGTGCATTTGCAATATGTTTTTTCACTATAGAATCATATTGCAAATGCACATGCAACTGGTCATCCCCCCAAAAAATTTAGATTTTTTTTGTTTATGTTTCCTTACTTTTTCAAAGTCACTGTGCATTTGCAATATGTTTTTTCACTATAGAATCATATTGCAAATGCACGTGCAACTGGTCATCCCCCCCAAAAAAAATTCGATTTTTTTTGTTTATTTTTCCTTACTTTTTCAAAGTCACTGTGCATTTGCAATATGTTTTTTCACTATAGAATCATATTGCAAATGCACATGCAACTGGTCATCCCCCCCCAAAAAAATTAGATTTTTTTTGTTTATGTTTCCTTACTTTTTCAAAGTCACTGTGCATTTGCAATATGTTTTTTCACTATAGAATCATATTGCAAATGCACGTGCAACTGGTCACCCAAAAATAAAAATTTTGGATTTTTTTTGTTTATGTTTCCTTACTTTTTCAAAGTCACTGTGCATTTGCAATATGTTTTTTCACTATAGAATCATATTGCAAATGCACATGCAACTGTTCATCCCCACCAAAAAAATTTAGATTTTTTTTGTTTATGTTTCCTTACTTTTTCAAAGTCACTGTGCATTTGCAATATGTTTTTTCACTATAGAATCATATTGCAAATGCACGTGCAACTGGTCATCCCCCCAAAAAAAATTTAGATTTTTTTTGTTTATTTTTCCTTACTTTTTCAAAGTCACTGTGCATTTGCAATATGTTTTTTCACTATAGAATCATATTGCAAATGCACATGCAACTGGTCATCCCCCCCCAAAAAAATTAGATTTTCTTTGTTTATGTTTCCTTACTTTTTCAAAGTCACTGTGCATTTGCAATATGTTTTTTCACTATAGAATCATATTGCAAATGCACGTACAACTGGTCACCCCCCCCAAAAAAAATTGGATTTTTTTTGTTTATGTTTCCTTACTTTTTCAAAGTCACTGTGCATTTGCAATATGTTTTTTCACTATAGAATCATATTGCAAATGCACGTGCAACTGGTCACCCAAAAATAAAAATTTTGGATTTTTTTTGTTTATGTTTCCTTACTTTTTCAAAGTCACTGTGCATTTGCAATATGTTTTTTCACTATAGAATCATATTGCAAATGCACATGCAACTGGTCATCCCCCCAAAAAAAATTTAGATTTTTTTTGTTTATTTTTCCTTACTTTTTCAAAGTCACTGTGCATTTGCAATATGTTTTTTCACTATAGAATCATATTGCAAATGCACATGCAACTGGTCATCCCCCCCAAAAAATTTTAGATTTTTTTTGTTTATGTTTCCTTACTTTTTCAAAGTCACTGTGCATTTGCAATATGTTTTTTCACTATAGAATCATATTGCAAATGCACGTGCAACTGGTCACCCAAAAAAAAAAAAAATGGATTTTTTTTGTTTATGTTTCCTTACTTTTTCAAAGTCACTGTGCATTTGCAATATGTTTCAATGGGCCGGCACCATCACGAATTGGTCATGCTATAAAAATCCTGCAGGAATGTGAAATTGACTGGCCCGATGAACTCGGGATGGCTTTGCAGTGATTCTGGTTCATCTCAATCGCTCGTTAGGGTTGATTTCAGAATGTCGCTTTTGGTGATGGTACCTCACTGTTTAAACATATTGCAAATGTACAAGAGTCAAGTGGACAAGAGTCCATCAGTCAATTAGATATCATTCTGACACCAAACTGATACAAACTGACACCAAACCCACTTTTTCCAACTCGTTTAGTAGCCAACTATTACATACTTCAGAGCTGGCCCAAAATTCACAACGCCTTGGGTTCAAACCATAAAAAAACCATAAAACACGTAGTTACGTTCTAGCTGCGGGTCCATTTCTTAAGTTATGTGTTGGCCTAGCTGAGGCGACCCCGAATCCCAAGTTTCGGCTCGATAGGTCATTTGGTGTCCGAGAAAAACCCTAATTGGTGCTGAAAATCCACTATTTTCCATGACTTGCTACGGGGTCCTTGAACGAGCTATCGGACAGACACGTCGGGGTCCGTCTCTATGGGCCGAGCCGGTTTCAATGCACCTAGCCTTGCGTCTCTGAGACTTTTCTGAACGTCGTCATTTTCGTGATGGTCAAAATGAATTGAAGGTATTGCAAATGTACGAGGCTGTTTCTCGGTCCGAGAACCATCTAGAGCCACGTAACTCACCACGCACCATCGACCGGAGGTCTAGAACAGGTTTCTAAAGTTTCGGAACTCTAGGTCTGACGGTTCTTTTTTAGCTCCAACAAAGCTAACTATTGCAGCCACTGTCTGTCTCTACGCACCCCAATACGTCCCTCCTTCCAAGTTGTGTTTTAGTGTAATTTTTTTTTCCTTTGAATTTTTTGGGGAAAAATGACTGATTTACAGTTCATGGGGGTTGCCTTATCACACATATGAAGTTTTGGACAGATCTGACTTTTTTAACCCTTCGAAACAGCCCCTGAGACACCAATTATGGCACTTCCGGTTGGCACAGGAAGCTACAAATCAACACATATCCTCATTGGGGTATGCTGTTACAGAATCCTGAGTTTTAAGTCCTTACGTTAAGAATTGACTGATTTACACAGGGTTGAATGCACTATGTCTATCAAACTGCAGGCAGGGTATGGGTAAACACTTTTAGGGGCATTTTAACCACTTCCGGTTGGTCCAGGAAGCTCAGAATCAACACAGGTAGACCTCATAGTGGCCTGATGGACTGGTACCGAAGACAGGTTCATACGGCATTCATAACCCATATAGACTTCAGGTTGAAATTAGGGGTGCAGGCAATGTATTCCTATGGGGAGAGATGACACTGCATTCTGTGAGATCAAAAAACACTGTTTTACTGTTAAGGGTTAATGCCACACGGTCAAGGTTAGGCTTGCACGGATCGGGAGGACCTTAGGAACATTCCTGTGGTGGAATTTTTCTTCTCACCCTAACGGTTCTCTCACTCTCACCCAAAATCAAATGACGTTGTGGGGGCAGGCTTCATTTTGGGCCTACTATTCTAATGGTCGCTGCGCCTAGACCGAGCGAGCTACGGTCAAGCGGGATAGCTCGTTGAACTCGTCACAGTCTGGAGACTATGGTGATGCCATTTTTTGTGTTGATTTCAGAATGACATTTTGGTGATGGTCCCTCTCCGTTTAAACATATTGCAAATGCACAAAAGTCAACTAGCAAGTCAGTGTCCACCAGTCATTTAGATGTCATTATGACACCAAACCCACTTTTTACTACTCATTTAGAAGCCAACTATCACATATGTCAGAGCAGTCCCATAATTCACAGCGCCTTTAGTTTAAAACATAATTAAAAGGTAAAACACATAGTTACGTTCTAGCTGCGGGTCCAGTTCGGACATTATGTGAAGTCCTATGTGAGGCGACCCCGAATCCCGAGTTTCGGCTCGATAGGTCATTTGGTGTCCGAGAAAAACCCTAATTGGTGCTGAAAATCCACTTTTTTTCCATGCCTTGCTACGGGGTCCTTGAACGAGCTATCGGACAGAAACGTTGGGGTCTGTCTCTATGGGCCGAGCCGGTTTCAATGCACCTAGCCTTGCGTCTCTGAGACTTTTCTAAACGTCGTCATTTTCGTAATGGTCAAAATGAATTGAAGGTATTGCAAATGTACGAGGCTGTTTCTCGGTCCGAGAACCGTCTAGAGCCACGTAACTCACCACGCACCATCGACCGGAGGTCTAGAACAGGTTTCTAAAGTTTCGGAACTCTAGGTCTGACGGTTCTTTTTTAGCTCGAACAAAGCTAACTATTGCAGCCACTGTCTGTCTCTACGCACCCCAATACGTCCCTCCATTCAAGTTGTGTTTTAGTGTGATTTTTTTTTCCTTTTAATTTTTTGGGGAAAAATGACTGATTTACAGTTCATGGGGGTTGCCTAATCACATATATGAAGTTTTGGACAGATCAGACTTTTTTAACCCTTTGAAACAGCCCCTGAGACACCAATTATGGCACTTCCGGTTGGCACAGGAAGCTATAAATCACCACATATCCTCATTGGGGTATGCTGTTACAGAATCCTGAGTTTTAAGTCTTTACGTTAACAACTGAGTTATTTACGGAGGGTTTAGTATGTGTGTGTTATTTCAGAAAATCATAGAAAATCACAGAAATCTCGCAGAGCTCCGCAGCACACTTTAAAAAGATTCGTATGAACACCCTGCAACTGGATCTGTAACCGTTGAAAAAAAAAACGCCTATTTGTGACCATCGCCAAGTTGTCATTGTTCCGTTTCTCTTAAATGACGATAGATAAATGGCTGGTTCTTTTTTTATTGACACCGGAGGCTCCTTGACTTTGACCTGAAGTGGAAAAATAATTTCTCTATTTCCATTTAGGACCTTTAATCCCAGAAAAACGGCCATAACTCAAAAACCGTCGAGGCCTAGACGCCATCTTGTTCGGGGCCAACTGCCCATTATGCCAAACCTACGCTCACCAAGTTTCGGCTTCGAAATATTTTCCGTTTTCGAGATAAGGCCCCGTCGTGATTCGTGATGTTTTGCCAAATTGCCATATGATTCCGTATGCCCTCTTGTGGGAAATTCCGGGATAGCGGAAAAACGGTCAAAAACTTGTTTATTTTATAAAACGGAAACCGAATGTCCGACAAAGTTCATTTGATGACTTCCCGGTAGGTCTGGCCCTACCGCACGGCCCGACGCCGACCGCGAATTTTACAAACGATTTCGGACGTCTAGTAAGGGACCGTACATTTGCAATATGGACTTTCTCACTGATCATACACGAAATGCCGAAATGTTCCCTTAATGTATGAAAGGTTCAAGTCGTTTGTGAAGCATCACAGCACAGTTGAAACATATATGGCAAATAGAACTCCAAAATGGATGATGTTGAGAGATAGATGGGAGAGGTTGAATGGAGCTGAAGGGTGGGACTGGATGATGTTGAGAGATAGATGTGAGGGGTTGAATGGAGCTGAAGGGTGGGACTGGATGATGTTGAGAGATAGATGGGAGGGGTTGAATGGAGCTGAAGGGTGGGACTGGATGATGTTGAGAGATAGATGGGAGGGGTTGAATGGAGCTGAAGGGTGGGACTGGATGATGTTGAGAGATAGATGGAGGGTTTGAATGGAGCTGAAGGGTGGGACTGGATGATGTTGAGAGATACATGGGAGGGGTTGAATGGAGCTGAAGGGTGGGACTGGATGGTGTTAAGAGATAGATGGGAGGGGTTGAATGGAGCTGAAGGGTGGGACTGGATGATGTTGAGAGATAGATGGGAGAGGTTCAATGGAGCTGAAGGGTGGGACTGGATGATGTTGAGAGATAGGTGGGAGAGGTTGAATGGAGCTGAAGGGTGGGACTGGATGATGTTGAGAGATAGATGGGAGGGGTTGAATGGAGCTGAAGGGTGGGACTGGATGATGTTGAGAGATAGATGGGAGGGGTTGAATGGAGCTGAAGGGTGGGACTGGATGATGTTGAGCGATAGATGGGAGGGGTTGAATGGAGCTGAAGGGTGGGACTGGATGATGTTGAGAGATAGATGGGAGGGGTTGAATGGAGCTGAAGGGTGGGACTGGATGATGTTGAGAGATAGATGGAGGGTTTGAATGGAGCTGAAGGGTGGGACTGGATGATGTTGAGAGATAGATGGGAGGGGTTGAATGGAGCTGAAGGGTGGGACTGGATGATGTTGAGAGATAGATGGGAGAGGTTGAATGGAGCTGAAGGGTGGGACTGGATGATGTTGAGAGATAGATGGGAGGGGTTGAATGGAGCTGAAGGGTGGGACTGGATGACTAGTGACCATATCCCCCGTGCATCCCGCAAAGTCGGAGGTGTTGCTAACATTTACGATAGCAAATTTCAATTTACAAAAAATAGTGACGTTTTCGTCTTTTGAGCTTCTAGTCATGAAATCTATGCAGCCTACTCAATCACTTTTTATAGCTACTGTTTACAGGCCTCCTGGTCCATATACAGCATTCCTCATTGAGTTCCCTGAATTCCTATCGTACCTTGTAGTCATAGCAGATACTATTCTAATCTTTGGTGACTTTAATATTCACATGGAAAAGTCCACAGACCCACTCCAAAAGGCTTTCGGAGCCATCATCGACTCAGTGGGTTTTGTCCAACATGTCTCTGGACCCACTCACTGTCACAGTCATACTCTGGACCTAGTTTTGTCCCATGGAATACATGTCGTGGATCTTAATGTTTTTCCTCATAATCCTGGACTATCGGACCACCATTTTATTACGTTTGCAATTGCAACAAATAATCTGCTCAGACCCCAACCAAGGAACATCAAAAGTCGTGCTATAAATTCACAGACAACACAAAGATTCCTTGATGTCCTTCCAGATTCCCTCTGTCTACCCAAGGACGCCAGAGGACAAAAATCAGTTAACCACCTAACTGAGGAACTCAATTTAACCTTGCGCAATACCCTAGATGCAGTTGCACCCCTAAAAACTAAAAACATTTCTCATAAGAAACTAGCTCCCTGGTACACAGAAAATACCCGAGCTCTGAAGCAAGCTTCCAGAAAATTGGAACGGAAATGGCGCCACACCAAACTGGAAGTCTTCCGACTAGCTTGGAAAGACAGTACTGTGCAGTACCGAAGAGCCCTTACTGCTGCTCGATCATCCTATTTTTCTAACTTAATTGAGGAAAATAAGAACAATCTGAAATTCCTTTTCGATACTGTCGCAAAGCTAACTAAAAAGCAGCATTCCCCAAGAGAGGATGGCTTTCACTTTAGCAGTGATGAATTCATGAACTTCTTTGAGGAAAAGATCATGATTATTAGAAAGCAAATTACGGACTCCTCTTTAAATCTGCGTATTCCTTCAAAGCTCAGTTGTCCTGAGTCTGCACAACTCTGCCAGGACCTAGGATCAAGAGAGACGCTCAAGTGTTTTAGTACTATATCTCTTGACACAATGATGAAAATAATCATGGCCTCTAAACCTTCAAGCTGCATACTGGACCCTATTCCAACTAAACTACTGAAAGAGCTGCTTCCTGTGCTTGGCCCTCCTATGTTGAAAATAATAAACGGCTCTCTATCCACCGGATGTGTACCAAACTCACTAAAAGTGGCAGTAATAAAGCCTCTCTTGAAAAAGCCAAACCTTGACCCAGAAAATATAAAAACTATCGGCCTATATCGAATCTTCCATTCCTCTCAAACATTTTAGAAAAGGCTGTTGCGCAGCAACTCACTGCCTTCCTGAAGACAAACAATGTATACGAAATGCTTCAGTCTGGTTTTAGACCCCATCATAGCACTGAGACTGCACTTGTGAAGGTGGTAAATTACCTTTTAATGGCATCGGACCGAGGCTCTGCATCTGTCCTCGGGCTCCTAGACCTTAGTGCTGCTTTTGATACCATCGATCACCACATTCTTTTGGAGAGATTGGAAACCCAAATTGGTCTACATGGACAAGTTCTGGCCTGGTTTAGATCTTATTTGTCGGAAAGATATCAGTTTGTCTCTGTGAATGGTTTGTCCTCTGACAAATCAACTGTAAATGTCGGTGTTCCTCAAGGTTCCGTTTTAGGACCACTATTGTTTTCACTACATATTTTACCTCTTGGGGATGTCATTCGAAAACATAATGTTAACTTTCACTGCTATGCGGATGACACACAGCTGTACATTTCAATGAAACATGGTGAAGCCCCAAAATTGCCCTCGCTAGAAGCATGTGTTTCAGACATAAGGAAGTGGATGGCTGCAAACTTTCTACTTTTAAACTCGGACAAATCAGAGATGCTTGTTCTAGGTCCCAAGAAACAAAGAGATCTTCTGTTGAATCTGACAATTAATCTGAATGGTTGTACAGTCGTCTCAAATAAAACTGTGAAGGACCTCGGCGTTTCTCTGGACCCTGATCTCTCTTTTGAAGAACATATCAAGACCATTTCAAGGACAGTTTTTTTCAATCTACGTAACATTGCAAAAATCAGAAACTTTCTGTCCAAAAATGATGCAGAAAAATTAATCCATGCTTTTGTCACTTCTAGGTTAGACTACTGCAATGCTCTACTTTCCGGCTACCTGGATAAAGCACTAAATAAACTTCAGTTAGTGCTAAATACGGCTGCTAGAATCCTGACTAGAACCAACAAATTTGATAATATTACTCCAGTGCTAGCCTCCCTACACTGGCTTCCTGTCAAAGCAAGGGCTGATTTCAAGGTTTTACTGCTAACCTACAAAGCATTACATAGGCTTGCTCCTACCTATCTCTCTGATTTGGTCCTGCCGTACACACCTACACGTACGCTACGGTCACAAGACGCAGGCCTCCTAATTGTCCCTAGAATTTCTATGCAAACAGCTGGAGGCAGGGCTTTCTCCTATAGAGCTCCATTTTTATGGAACGGTCTGCCTACCCATGTCAGAAACGCAAACTCGGTCTCAACCTTTAAGTCTTTACTGAAGACTCATCTCTTCAGTGGGTCATATGATTGAGTGTAGACTGGCCCAGGAGTGGGAAGGTGAACGGAAAGGCTCGGGAGCAACGAACCGCCCTTGCTGTCTCTGCCTAGCCGGTTCCCCTCTTTCCACTGGGATTCTCTGCCTCTAACCCTATTACAGGGGCTGAGTCACTGGCTTATTGGGGCTCTCTCATACCGTCCCTGGGAGGCGTGCGTCACATGAGTGGGTTGAGTCACTGATATGATCATCCTGTCTGGGTTGGCGCCCCCCCCCCCTTGGGTTGTGCTGTGGCGGAGATCTTTGTGGGCTATACTCAGCCTTGTCTCAGGATGGTAAGTTGGTGGTTGAAGATATCCCTCTAGTGGTGTGGGGGCTGTGCTTTGGCAAAGTGGGTGGGGTTATATCCTTCCTGTTTGGCCATGTCCGGGGGTGTCCTCGGATGGGGCCACAGTGTCTCCTGACCCCTCTTGTCTCAGCCTCCAGTATTTATGCTGCAGTAGTTTATGTGTCGGGGGGCTAGGGTCAGTTTGTTATATCTGGAGTACTTCTCCTGTCCTATTCGGTGTCCTGTGTGAATTTAAGTGTGCTCTCTCTAATTCTTTCTTTCTCTCTCTCGGAGGAACTGAGCCCTAGGACCATGCCCCAGGACTACCTGACATGATGACTCCTTGCTGTCCCCAGTCCACCTGGCCGTGCTGCTGCTCCAGTTTAAACTGTTCTGCCTTATTATTATTCGACCATGCTGGTCATTTATGAACATTTGAACATCTTGGCCATGTTCTGTTATAATCTCCACCCGGCACAGCCAGAAGAGGACTGGCCACCCCACATAGCCTGGTTCCTCTCTAGGTTTCTTCCTAGGTTTTGGCCTTTCTAGGGAGTTTTTCCTAGCCACCGTGCTTCTACACCTGCATTGCTTGCTGTTTGGGGTTTTAGGCTGGGTTTCTGTACAGCACTTTGAGATATCAGCTGATGTATGAAGGGCTATATAAATAAATTTGATTTTATTTGATTATATATGTTCAGAACTTTTGTGAAATAGCACAGTTACAAATAGAAATCAAGCTGGATGGACATCATAAATAGAGGAAGGACTAAAAACAAACAAAAAATAACTATTGTAAAATAGACAGTAAATGTAAAATGTGTATAAGATGTATAAATTGAAGGTAAAAGCCGAAGTGTTTATTAGTTTACTCCAATTGGGGGAAGGGTGGTAGGGTTTGCGGGGAATAATAATAAAGGGATATTCTTTTAAAAAGTATGTATGTCTATATAGGTATGTGTATGTATATATGTGTATATATGTGCATGTGTGTATGGATATATATATATTTACCCCCAAAATATATGGGGGATTGGAAATGATGCAGACAATTACATTGATGGAACCAATATTCTTTCCGCAATATTTAGCTGATCCACCCCTTTAAAAAAATAAAATAATAATAATAATAATAATAATAATGCTGCAGAAATCTGCTTTAAAACCAAATCCTTAGGATGTAGTGATCACATCTAGGAAAACTCAAGTTCCACAGGCTGGGCCTAATAAAGTGTATAACAGGTCATACAAGAAGTTTTGTAGTGATCCCTATGTTGATGATAAATAATATTTGCTGGTCTGGTGTGTAATGAGGAGCAAACAGACGCTGCTGGTCTGTGGTGTGTAATGAGGAGCAACCAGACGCTGCTGGTCTGTGGTGTGTAATGAGGAGCAACCAGACGCTGCTGGTCTGTGGTGTGTAATGAGGAGCAACCAGACGCTGCTGGTCTGTGGTGTGTAATGAGGAGCAAACAGACGCGGCTGGTCTGTGGTGTGTAATGAGGAGCAACCAGACGCTGCTGGTCTGTGGTGTGTAATGAGGAGCAAACAGACGCGTCTGGTCTGTGGTGTGTAATGAGGAGCAAACAGACGCTGCTGGTCTGTGGTGTGTAATGAGGAGCAACCAGACGCTGCTGGTCTGTAGTGTGTAATGAGGAGCAACCAGACGCTGTTGGTCTGTGGTGTGTAATGAGGAGCAACCAGACGCTGCTGGTCTGTGGTGTGTAATGAGGAGCAAACAGACGCTGCTGGTCTGTGGTGTGTAATGAGGAGCAACCAGACGCTGCTGGTCTGTAGTGTGTAATGAGGAGCAACCAGACGCTGTTGGTCAGTGGTGTGTAATGAGCAATCATCACAAAACCCACTGATATTGCAAATTCCTTTAATGATTATATCATTGGCAAGATTAGCAAACTTAGGCATGACATGCCAGCAACACATCCAAGTATATCTGACCAAATTATGAAAGACAAGAATTGCACTTTTGAATTCCGTAAAGTGAGTGTAGAAGAGGTGAACAAATCAACAACGACAAGCCACCAGGTTCTGACAACCTGGATGGAAAATTACTGAGGATTATAGTGGACAATATTGCCACTTCTATTTGCCAAATCAATCTAAACCTACTAGAAAGTGTGTGCCCTCAGGCCTGGAGGGAAGCTAAAGTCATTCCTCTACCCAAGAATATTAAAACCCCCTTTACTGGCTCAAATAGCCGACCAATCAGCCTGCTACCAACCCTTACTAAACTTTGGGGTTTTGGAGTTTGACCAGATACAATGCTATTTTACAGTGAACAAATTCAACAAGTACAGCACTTACACAAATGACTGATGATTGGCTGAGAGAAATTGATGATAAAAAGATTGTGGGGCTGTTTTGTTAGACTTCAGTGCAGCTTTTGACATTATCGATCATAGTCTGCTGCTGGAAAAAACGTATGTGTTATGGCTCTGAGTAAAGCCAGAGTTTCTATGTATGCGGATGACTCAGCACTATACACGTCAGCTACTACAGTAACTGAAATGACTGCAACACAACAAAGAGCTGCAGTTAGCTTCAGAGTGGGTGGCAAAGAATAAGTTAGTCCTAAATATTTCTAAAAGTAAAAGCATTGTATTTGGAACAAATCATCCACTAAACCCTAAATCTCAACTAAATATTGTAATGAATAATGTGGACATTGAGCAAGTTGAGGTGACTAAACTGCTTGGAGTAACCATGGATTGTAAACTGTCATGGTCAAAACATGTTGATACAAGAGTAGCTAAGATGGGGAGAAGTCTGTCCATAATAAAGCGATGCTCTGCCTTCTCCCCTGGGATATGTGGGACGCCACCTGGCCAACATCCAGTGAAAATGCAGAGCGCCAAATTCAAATAAATTACTATAAAATTTAACTTTGATGAAATCACACATTCAATATACCAAACTAAAGCTACACTTGTTGTGAATCCAGTCAACGTGTCAGATTTCAAAAATGCTTTACGGCGAAAGCAAACGATGCTATTATCTGAGGATAGCACCCCAGTAAACAAAGAGAGAAAAGCATATTTCAACCCTGCAGGCGTGTCACAAAACACAGAAATAAAAATATAATTCATGCCTTACCTTTGACGAGCTTCTTCTGTTGGCATAAAGGGTCCTTTTGTTCGATTAATTCCGTCTATATATATCCAAAATGTCCATGTATTTGGTGCGTTTGATCCAGAAAAACACTGGTTCCAACTTACGCAACGTGACTACAAAATATCTCAAAAGTTACCTGTAAGCATTGTCCAAACATTTCAAACTACTTTTGTAATACAACTTTAGGTATTTTTTTAACGTAAATAATCAATACAATCGAAGACAGGATATATTGCGTTCAATATCCTAGGAAAACAAAGTGGAGTGTGCTTTCAGGTCACGCGCCACTAACAAAGAGTACACTTCCCTGGAGCCTCATTCTGAACAGAGTTACTTCTTCATTTCTCAAAGGAAAAACCTCAACCAATTTCTAAAGACTGTTGACATCCAGTGGAAGCGATAGGAATTGCAGGAAAGTCAATGAAAACTACTACTACTAGCAGTACTACAGCTGCACCTGTCGACGACACAAGTTGTTCTGCTTCCACGAGCACATCCAATGCTAGTATCAGTAATTCTACATGTGTTGTTAGCCCAGCTAGCATGGACACTGACAGTTGTTAATCTGATGCAGCCGAAGAGCTACTGCCCCCTTACCCAGGAAAGCACCGAACAACAGACAGGGATGTTGGACCATCGAAGAGGTGCAAATATGAAGAGAACTACATTGATTTGGTTTCACTTATATCGGGAGTAGTGCCTTTCCTCAGCCACAGTGTGTAATATGTGCAAAAGTACTATCTCACAACTCAATGAAACCTTCACTCTTGCACAGACATTTGGAAACAAACCATAACAATTGGAAAAATATGAGTTTTTTGAGTGAAAATGAAGATGACTTTCGAGTTTTTTATTTTATTTTTATTTCACCTTTATTTAACCAGGTAGGCAAGTTGAGAACAAGTTCTCATTTACAATTGCGACCTGGCCAAGATAAAGCAAAGCAGTTCGACAGATACAATGACACAGAGTTACACATGGAGTAAAACAAACATACAGTCAATAATACAGTAGAAACAAGTCTATATACAATGTGAGCAAATGAGGTGAGAAGGGAGGTAAAGGCAAAAAAGGCCATGGTGGCAAAGTAAATACAATATAGCAAGTAAAACACTGGAATGGTAGTTTTGCAATGGAAGAATGTGCAAAGTAGAAATAAAAATAATGGGGTGCAAAGGAGCTAAATAAATTCATTAAATACAGTTGGGAAAGAGGTAGTTGTTTGGGCTAAATTATAGGTGGGCTATGTACAGGTGCAGTAATCTGTGAGCTGCTCTGACAGTTGGTGCTTAAAGCTAGTGAGGGAGATAAGTGTTTCCAGTTTCAGAGATTTTTGTAGTTCGTTCCAGTCATTGGCAGCAGAGAACTGGAAGGAGAGGCGGCCAAAGAAAGAATTGGTTTTGGGGGTGACCAGAGAGATATACCTGCTGGAGCGCGTGCTACAGGTGGGTGATGCTATGGTGACCAGCGAGCTGAGATAAGGGGGGACTTTACCTAGCAGGGTCTTGTAGATGACATGGAGCCAGTGGGTTCGGCGATGAGTATGAAGCGAGGGCCAGCCAACGAGAGCGTACAGGTCGCAATGGTGGGTAGTATATGGGGCTTTGGTGACAAAACGGATTGCACTGTGATAGACTGCATCCAATTTGTTGAGTAGGGTATTGGAGGCTATTTTGTAAATGACATCGCCAAAGTCGAGGATTGGTAGGATGGTCAGTTTTACAAGGGTATGTTTGGCAGCATGAGTGAAGGATGCTTTGTTGCGAAATAGGAAGCCAATTCTAGATTTAACTTAACTGGATTGGAGATGTTTGATGTGGAAGGAGGAGAGTTTACAGTCTGGAAGGAGAGTTTACAGTCTAACCAGACACCTAGGTATTTGTAGTTGTCCACGTATTCTAAGTCAGAGCCATCCAGAGTAGTAATGTTGGACAGGCGGGCAGGTGCAGGCAGCGATCGGTTGAAGAGCATGCATTTAGTTTTACTTGTATTTAAGAGCAATTGGGGGCCACGGAAGGAGAGTTGTATGGCATTGAAGCTTGCCTGGAGGGTTGTTAACACAGTGTCCAAAGAAGGGCCAGAAGTATACAGAATGGTGTCGTCTGCGTAGAGGTGGATCAGAGACTCACCAGCAGCAAGAGCGACATCATTGATGTATACAGAGAAGAGAGTCGGTCCAAGAATTGAACCCTGTGGCACCCCCATAGACTGCCAGAGGTCCGGACAGCAGACCCTCCGATTTGACACACTGAACTCTATCAGAGAAGTAATTGGTGAAGTAATTGGTGAACCAGGCGAGGCAATCATTTGAGAAACCAAGGCTGTCGAGTCTGCCGATGAGGATTTGGTGATTGACAGAGTCGAAAGCCTTGGCCAGATCAATGAATACGGCTGCACAGTAATGTTTATTATCGATGGCGGTTAAGATATCGTTTAGGACCTTGAGCGTGGCTGAGGTGCAACCATGACCAGCTCTGAAACCAGATTGCATAGCAGAGAAGGTATGGTGAGATTCAAAATGGTCGGTAATCTGTTTGCTTTCGAAGACCTTATAAAGGCAGGGTAGGATACATATAGGTCTGTAGCAGTTTGCGTCAAGAGTGTCCCCCCCTTTGAAGAGGGGGATGACCGCAGCTGCTTTCCAATCTTTGGGAATCTCAGACGACATGAAAGAGAGGTTGAATAGGCTAGTAATAGGGGTGGCAACAATTTCGGCAGATCATTTTAGAAAGAAAGGTTCCAGATTGTCTAACCCGGCTGATTTGTAGGGGTCCAGATTTTGCAGCTCTTTCAGAACATCAGCTGACTGGATTTGGGAGAAGGATAAATGGGGAAGGCTTGGGCGAGTTGCTGTGGGGGGTGCAGTGCTGTTGACCGGGGTAGGAGTAGCCAGGTGGAAAGCATGGCCAGCTGTAGAAAAATGCTTATTGAAATTCTCAATTATGGTGGATTTATCAGTGGTGACAGTGTTTCCTATCTTCAGTGCAGTGGGCAGCTGGGAGGAGGTGTTCTTATTCTCCATGGACTTTACAGTGTCCCAGAACTTTTTTGAGTTAGTGCTGCAGGAAGCAAATTTCTGCTTGAAAAAGCTAGCCTTGGCTTTTCTAACTGCCTGTGTATAATGTTTTCTAGCTTCCCTGAACAGCTGCATATCACGGGGGCTGTTCGATGCTAATGCAGAACGCCATAGGATGTTTTTGTGTTGGTTAAGGGCAGTCAGGTCTGGGGAGAACCAAAGGCTATATCTGTTCCTGGTTCTAAATTTATTGAATGGGGCAGCTTATTTAAGATGGTTAGGAAGGCATTTAAAAAAAAAAAAAAACAGGCATCCTCTACTGACGGGATGAGATCGATATCCTTCCAGGATACCCCGGCCAGCTCGATTAGAAAGGCCTGCTCGCTGAAGTGTTTCAGGGAGCGTTTGACAGTGATAAGTGGAGGTCGTTTGACCGCTGACCCATTACGGATGCAGGCAATGAGTCAGTGATCGCTGTGATCTTGGTTGAAGACAGCAGAGGTGTATTTAGAAGGCAAGTTGGTTAGGATGATATCTATGAGGGTGCCCGTGTTTAAGGCTTTGGGGAGGTACCTGGTAGGTTCATTGATCATTTGTGTGAGATTGAGGGCATCAAGCTTAGATTGTAGGATGGCTGGGGTGTTAAGCATGTTCCAGTTTAGGTCGCCTAGCAGCACGAGCTCTGAAGATAGATGGGGGGCAATCAGTTCACATATTGTGTCCAGAGCACAGCTGGGGGCAGAGGGTGGTCTATAGCAGGCGGCAACGGTGAGAGACTTGTTTTTAGAGAGGTGGATTTTTAAAAGTAGAATTTCAAATTGTTTGGGTACAGACCTGGATAGTAGAACAGAACTCTGCAGGCTATCTTTGCAGTAGATTGCAACACCGCCCCTTTTGGCAGTTCTATCTTGTCTGAAAATGTTGTAGTTTGGGATGAAAATTTCAGATTTTTTTGGTGGTCTTCCTAAGCCAGGATTCAGACACGGCTAGAACATCCGGGTTGGCAGAGTGTGCTAAAGCAGTGAATAAAACAAACTTAGGGAGGAGGCTTCTAATGTTAACATGCATGAAACCAAGGCTATTACGGTTACAGAAGTCATCAAAAGAGAGCGCCTGGGGAATAGGAGTGGAGCTAGGCACTGCAGGGTCTGGATTCACCTCTACATCGCCAGAGGAACAGAGGAGGAGTAGGATAAGGGTACGGCTAAAAGCAATAAGAATTGGTCGTCTAGAACGTCTGGAACAGAGAGTAAAAGGAGGTTTCTGGGGGCGATAAAATAGCTTCAAGGTATAATGTACAGACAAAGGTATGGTAGGATGTGAATACAGTGGAGGTAAACCTAGGTATTGAGTGATGATGAGAGAGATATTGTCTCTAGAAACAGCATTGAAACCAGGAGATGTCATCGCATGTATGGGTGGTGGAACTAATAGGTTGGATAAGGTATAGTGAGCAGGACTAGAGGCTCTACAGTGAAATAAGCCAATAAACACTAACCAGAACAGCAATGGACAAGGCATATTGACATTAAGGAGAGGCATGCTTAGTCGAATGATCAAAAGGGTCCAGTGAGTAGTGAGGTTGATTGGGGTCACGGCGATTTAGACAGCTAGCCAGGCCATCGGTAGCAAGCTAGCATAGGATGGGGTCTGTTATTAGCCACCTCGTGCGTTTCCGTCGGTAGGATTAGTGGGGTTCCGTGTGGTAGAGGAGATGAATCCAATTTGCAAAAAAAAAACAATAGATATAGTTATAGAGGCCCAAGAATTTTTTTTCAATTTTTTTTTTTAAAGTAGTAGTAAGACATGTATAAAAGCAACAGATACCATTAATAAGAAGGGGCGAGAAGCGTCTTATATGGTGAGCTACCGAGTGGCTGGGACAGGGCACCATACTATTGTGGAGGACTTCATTATTCCTGCTGCCGTGGATATGGACAATGCTTGGGGAAAAGGCCAAAAATATTATACAAACAATGCCTTCATCAAACAACACTGTTTCACAACGCATCAGTGACATGGCAGGAGATGTTTTGAAACAATTACTGCTTCACATACAAGCCAGTGAATTATATGCGTTACAGCTGGATGAGTCAACAGACGTGACGTGCCTGGCACAGCTCCTGGTATATGTCTGTTACAGCTGGATGAGTCAACAGACGTGACGGGCCTGGCACAGCTCCTGGTATATGTCCGTTACGTTTATGGGGGGTCAATTAAGGAAGACATCCTCTTCCGCAAACCACTGGAAACCAGGACAACAGGAGATAATATTTTTAAAGTACTGGACAGCTTTGTGACATCAAATGGCCTTTGGTGGTCAAGAAGTGTTGGTATCTGTACTGATGGCTTTAAAGCCTGACAGGGAGACATAGTGGAGTGGTAACGCGCTTGCAAGCAGTTGCTCCCGACACCACTTGGGTACACTGCAGCATCCACCGAGAGGCTCTTGCTTCCAAGGGAATAGCTGACAGCTTGAAAGACGTTTTGGACACTACAGTGAAAATGGTTAACTTTGTTAAAAAAGGCCCCTGAACTCTGGTGTATTTTTTGCACTATGCAATGATATGGGCAGCGACCATGTAACCATGACCAGGTAAAGCTTTTACAACATACAGAAGTGTGCTGGTTATCAAGGGGCAAAGTATTGACAAGTTTTTTTTAATTGAGAGACGAGCTTAAAGTTTTCTTGACTGACCATAATTTTCACTTGTCTGACCGCTTGATGATGATGAGTTTCTCACATGACTGGCCTATCTGGGTGATGTTTTTTCTCGCCTGAATGATCTGAATCTACGATTACAGGGACTCTCTACAACTATATTCAATGTGCGGGACAAAATTGAGGCTATGATCAAGAAGTCTTTCCATCATTGTATGATTTTTTGTGTGCAAATTAACTCAAGCTATATCACTCAAATGTGATATAGGGAAGCACCTGAGTGAGTTGGGTGCGCAATTACGCAGGTACTTTCCCGAAACGGATGACACAAACAACTGGATTCGTTATCCCTTTCATGTCCTGCCTCCAGTCCACTTACTGATATCTGAACAAGAGAGCCTCATTGAAATTGCAACAAGCGGTTCTGTGAAAATTGAATTTAATCAGAAGCCACAGCCCGATTTCTGGATAGGGCTGCGCTCAGAGTATCCTGCCTTGGCAAATCGGCTGTTAAGACACTGATGCCCTTTGTAACCACCTACCGATGTGAGAGTGGATTCTCAGCCCTCACTAGCATGAAAACTAAATACAGGCACAGACTGTGTGTGGAAAATGATTTAAGACTGAGACTCTCTCCAATACAACCCAACATTGCAGAGTTATGTGCATCCTTTCAAGCACACCCTTCTCATTAACCTGTGGTGAGTTTTTCACCATTTTCGATGAACAATCAAGATTTTATATGTAAGATGGTTAAATAAAGAGCAAAATGATTGATTATTATAATATTATTATTTGTGCCCTGGTCCTATAAGAGCTCTTGGTCACTTCCCACGAGCCGGGTGGTGACAAAAACTCACCCTCATTCTAATGTTTCATGTATAGTATATCGTATAGCGTGTGTGGCAGGCTTACAATGATGGCAAAAAAACAACATTTGAGAGTGCGCTGTCTCTGGTGCTAGAGGGGGTACGCAGCTGGTTCAAGGTTTGAAGGGGTACGGAACTATAAAACGGTTGGGAACCACTGCACTAGACAATTCACGTGTACTTGTTCTGTGTGGAGGATAGAGGAAAACGTGTAGGCAAATGACCTTGTGTTGTCATGTCCATCTTCACTAGTAATGTCTGGGATGCATGGATATTGCACATGCTACAAGTCCCACTCCGATGGGTTATTTGCAGTGCAAGACAGCCATCTGAAATGTCTCTTAGTTCAAGGACGAGCTCTTTCTTAATTCTTAGCGATAACATCTGCCTTGTTTTCACACCAACTGCAAATAATAAAACAATGTACAGTATGTGTGTTTGTTTTCCAAACCTTTCAGAACAAAGTGTTCATCGGTTGTGCGACAAGGGAATGAGACTGTTGTATGAGTTGACAGAAAACACAGTACCTGTTATAGAAAGATGTAGTAGAGTGATACAGTTTTATGATGTTCCTGTTGTAATCATTCATTTTGAATTATTCATGAAATGAATGAAGCCATCTAATGAAATGTAGATGGCTTGAATCAGGTTTCATTTTGTGTTTCATGTAAACTCTACACAGTTGTGTTCTGTGACTGTCACAAAGTAGGCTGATACTCCATTTGAGCAACATCCATGGGTTAGGCTGTAAACTGCAATATGGATGTCAATACACACAATAGATTGACTGGAATGGTGATTTCCCACAGTCAGTCCTGCAATAAGAGGTAACATGCTAAAACCTCTGTAACCTCTATATAGCTGTGTTCTGTGAGTGTCACTGAGTAGGCTGATACCCCATTTAATGGGGGCATAATCCATAAATCAAATCACATTTATTTATATAGCCCTTCGTACATCAGCTGATATCTCAAAGTGCTGTACAGAAACCCAGCCTAAAACCCCAAACAGCAACCAATGCAGGTGTAGAAGCAAGGTGGCTAGGAAAAACTCCCTAGAAAGGCCAAAACCTACAAAACCTAGGAAGAAACCTAGAGAGGAAGCAGGCTATGAGGGGTGGCCAGTCCTCTTCTGGCTGTGCCGGGTGGAGATTATAACAGAACATGGCCAAGATGTTCAAATGTTCATAAATGACCAGCATGGTCAAATAATAATAATCACAGTAGTTGTCGAGGGTGCAGCAAGTCAGCACCTCTGGTGCTGAACAGTTGAAACTGGAGCAGCAGCACGGCCAGGTGGACTGGGGACAGGAAGGAGTCATCATGCCAGGTAGTCCTGAGGCATGGTCCTAGGGCTCAGGTCCTCCGAGAGAGAGAAAGAAGGAGAGAAAGAGAGAATTAGAGAGAGCATACTTAAATTCACACAGGACACCGGATAAGACAGGAGAAGTACTCCAGATATAACAAACTGACCCTAGCCCCCCGACACATAAACTACTGCAGCATAAATACTGGAGGCTGAGACAGGAGGGGTCAGGAGACCATAGACCAATCCATAGGTTGAAATATACAGTAAGTATGTGTAACGGATGTGAAACGGCTAGCTTAGTTAGCGTGGGCGCTAAATAGCGTTTCAATCAGTGACGTCACTTGCTCTGAGACCTTGAAGTAGTACTTCCCCTTGCTCTGCAAGGGCCGCGGCTTTTGTGGAGCGAAGGGTAACGATGCTGCGAGGGTGACTGTTGATGTGTGCAGAAGGTCCCTGGTTCGCGCCCGGGTATGGGCGAGGGGACGGTCTAAACTTATACTGTTACATATGCCCCCAATGCAATTCTACAGTGTAATACATCCACAGTGCGATTTAAATTGATTAAAATTAACTCATTGTCTTTCGTTGAATTTATATAAGAACAGTCAGACCTTGATTAGCATTATCTAGTGCAAACATGGCATGATTCCACTATTTGTATCCGTTTGAATCACTTTCAAATGGGGAATTTTATTTTGAAGGCGAACCGCAAATTCCACTATTGTGGCTAATTCTTATTGTGGCTCGCTTCACATAGGTGTCTAACGTCACCGATTCGGGTTTGACTCGGGGCTTGTCAGCTAGGCTACATTACGCCAGGTCAGGTTGTGGCGTCTATGTGGGGGAAATCCGCATAGCGGGATTGCATGCTGTTTTATGAAATAATACCTAGTATTTTTGTCGAATAAACTACCGGATACAAATCTGCTCTGAGTCCACGGAGGGAGAAAAAACATATACAAATCCTGATTCCATTGACGGCAGAAAGAGGGAACTTCGGCTTTTGTTTTGTTCTAAAAAAACAAGTGAAGAAGACCTTTGCAGATCTGTCTGTTGGATATGATCTGAATTGTAACGAGGCAAATCATTTTGAACTATCCATTGTGTTTCATGGAACTTGCCATTGGGGGCATCGAGCACCTCCCGCCCCTTCGCCTCTATCCCAAAATACTGGAGGCTATAGCAATAGCAGTGACGACCTGCAGCATTGGATGAGACACGGGATCCAAGGTACACTTGACCACAATAGAAACCTGTTTTGGACGATTTCTGCTCCCCCGCATCGTTTACCTAACTCCGTTAGATAGGTACGCATCATCTCGTTTGTTCGGTTGTGCGTAAAAAAAGCTCCTTGGATATCTTCGGCAGATCTCAACGCCAATCTACCGTACGGACACCGATTCGTGGTGCGTAGTTCAAAAGCTACTGATCGTTGGAATAACTACAGTCAGTCAATAATTGATGCTTTCCACGTCGGCTCATTAGCTTGAAACTAGTTCCAAATCGGCATCGGTTCTGAAGGTAACGGCGTATTCCCAACATACCTGGTCCAAACCATTTGGAGTGAATTGATCCAGTCCACTAAGGGGAAGCTATCAGAGAAGTTCCGGAGAGTTGAAGCGCCGTGGCGATGTTGGCGAGTGTTTGGATTGTCCTCCTGGCTGTGAACATAGAAGGTAAGTACTCGAAATACAATGCACATAGTTTTATTCGTTTTATTTCTCTATGGATACGCTAGTTGTGTCATTTCGTATCAATATTTAGCAGAATGGGTTTTAGAATTACATGTCAACAAATACATGTTTTTTTGTTTCATATTAGCAGCCAAATGCCTAGCCGATATTTTAAGAATACATTTAAACACATTTTCAGTTCACATATTTGCAATGCAAATAATTAGTTATTTTACAAATAGATTTCTATTGCATTTCGTTACGACAATTCCATGTCAGCAGGCTACGTGCAGTGAAATGACCGTGATAACAGGTAGATGGCGATAGTGATGTAGAGGCTCAATACCCATAAACATGTTCATACAACATAGCATAATGACGAGACGCAGTTCCTATTTGTTTAGCCCAGGTGATCACAAGACTCTCAACCTCCCAGAAGTATGCCTAGTTAGATATCAACATACTGTACCATGGGAGGTCGGGTAGTAGGCTATGTTCTGTTCAATAACCTTTTGGATGATTTTAGAGATATTTCTAAGGCTGTAGAAAATATGATAGACTACATATTTTGGGGGGGAAATGTCACTTATAAAAATGCCTTATTCTCTCGTGTTTATAAACATTGCAACAAAATAACAATGCAATACATTGCTACTATATTGTATATCAAATGTTATTGGTCACATACACATATTTAGCAGATGTTATTGTGGGTGTTGCGAAATACTTCCTAGCTCCAACAGTGCAGTAGTATCTAACAATTCACAACAATAAACACAAATCTAAAAGTTACAAAAATTGAATTAATAAATATGTAAATATTACATGGATCAATGTCGGATTGGCATTAACTAAAATACAGTAGAATAGAATACAGTATATACAAATGAGATGTAAGCATTATTAAAGTGACTAGTGTTGCATTATTAAAGTGGCCAGTGATTCCAAGTCTATGTATATGGGGAAGCAGCCTCTAAGGTGCAGGGTTACGTAACCGGGTGGAAGCCAGGTAGTGGTGGCTGTTTAACAGTCTGATGGCCTTGAGATAGAAGCTGTTTTTCAGTCTCTCAGTCCCAGCTTTGATGCACCTGTACTGAATTTACTTTCTGGATGATAGCGGGGTGAACAGGCAGTGGCTCATGGAGGTTGATGTCCTTGATGATCTTTGTCCTTCCTGTGACATCGGGTGCTGTAGGTGTCATGGAGGGCAGGCAGTGTGCCGCCGATGATGCGTTGTGCAGACGTCACTACCCGCTGGAGAGCCTTACGGTTGTGGGCGGAGCAGTTGCCGTACCAGGCAGTGAAAAAGCCAGACAGGATGCTTTCAATTGTGTATCTGTAAAAGTTTGTGAGGGTCTTAGGTGCCTGCCAAGCTGAATTTATTAAGCCTCCTGAGGTTGAAGAGGCACTGTTGCACCTTCTTCACCACACTGTCTGTGTGGGTGGACCATTTCAGATTGTATAGTATAAAATGCATCAATGAAACATATTCCTACTATATAATGGGGCATATCATTATGCTAAACATGAAACAACGTATTTAAAAAGGCCTATGCTTGTTCATAATCTGGTTTTCACACCATCTGAATGGAATAGTTATAGCAGCCTCTACTCAGACACCATCTGAATGGAATAGTTATAGCAGCCTCTAATCAGACACCATCTGAATGGAATAGTTATAGCAGCCTCTACTCAGACACCATTTGAATGGAATAGCTATAGCAGCCTCTAATCAGACACCATCTGAATGGAATAGCTATAGCAGCCTCTAATCAGACACCATCTGAATGGAATAGTTATAGCAGCCTCTAATCAGACACCATCTGAATGGAACAGCTATAGCAGGCTCTACTCAGACACCATCTGAATGGAACATCTATAGCAGGCTCTACTCAGACACCATCTGAATGGAACAGCTATAGCAGCCTCTAATCAGACACCATCTGAATGGAACAGCTATAGCAGGCTCTACTCAGACACCATCTGAATGGAATATCTATAGCAGCCTCTACTCAGACACCATCTGAATGGAATAGTTATAGCAGCCTCTAATCAGACACCGTCTGAATGGAATAGTTATAGCAGCCTCTACTCAGACACCATCTGAATGGAATATCTATAGCAGCCTCTACTCAGACACCATCTGAATGGAATAGTTATAGCAGGCTCTACTTGGCTTGATGTGTCCACATCTGTTCTAAGGGATGACATCATCAAACTTCCAATGTGTTCTTCCTGGTACAAACAGATAATTACACAGTAACGACACATAGTGAAGACATTATTGTTCTAAACTAATCTTGCCAATCTTATTTCCCCATGGGACAATTAAGTATTTATTCATTATAACGCACTGGTGAGTGATTGATCATTGGAAGAGAAATCAACCATTGAAGTGGCAATTATTATATTTTTTGACTGTGGGATCTTTGATTGTGAAATACTACTGACGTTTAAAACATCTAATATATTTGTGCATATTTACATGAGACAGAGGGCCATCCAATGGGTAGTCATGCATCACTTTCTATAGGGCTTGTATATTTCTGTGGGCAGAGATGTCATAAATCAGGGATTATACACTACGCAGTAATTCTCTGTAAAGCTGCAGTGTGTTTGTGAGAGCGGAGTTTGCTGTGTCCGTAAATCCAGGATTAAAGCAAGCAATTTGAATGAATGGTATGGATACCAACCGTGCCCCACCTTCCCTACACCCTACCACCTGTTTTCAGCATTGTGACTTAGATGGAGCCTTTCCTTCCTTTCATTACAAACCGTGGATATATCCCAAATGGCACCCTGTATCCTATATAGGGTGCTACTCTTGACAAGAGCCCTATGGAAATGGATGCCATTTGAGACTCTCCATGTCTGACTGTCTTTTGTCTCAGTGTAGTGTACCTACCGGAGGAAACCGCTTACTGAAATTAAACCAGGCCATTATTAAAATCACTTTAAGCTTCCGCTCTGTAAATTATCTTTGGAAATACAGCCTTTTAAGTGTGAAATGTGTAGTTGTGAGAATTTACTGGTTGATACATGCATACATCTATAGAGAGGTGTAGTACTGTAGAGTAGAGTTAGACCGATTATGATTTTTCAACGCCGATACCGATTTATTGAAGGACCAAAAAAAAAAGCCGATACCGATTAATCGGCCGATTTAGTTTTTTGTTGTAATAATGACAATTACAACAATACTGAATGAACACTTATTTTAACTTCATATAATACATCAATAAAAATCTATTTAACCTCAAATAAATAATGCACCCCGCTAACTAGCTAGCCATTTCACATCGGTTACACCAGCCATTAGGCTAATAGGCTTGAAGTCATAAACAGCTCTGTGCTTGCGAACAGCTGCTGGCAAAACGCACAAAAGTGCTATTTGAATGAATGCTTACGAGCCTGCTGCTGCCTACCACCGCTCAGTCAGACTGCTCTATCAAATCTTAGACTTAATTATAACATATCATGCAGAAATACGAGCCTTAGGTCATTAATATGGTCGAATCCGGAAACTATCATCTCGAAAACAAAACGTTTATTATTTCAGTGAAATATGGAACCGTTCGGTATTTTATCTAACGGGTGTCATCCCTAAGTCTACATATTCCTGTTACATTGTACAACCTTCAATGTTATGTCATAATTACGTAAAATTCTGGCAAATTAGTTCGCAATGAGCCAGGCTCAAACTGTTGCATATACCCTGACTCTGCGTGCAATGAACGCAAGAAGAATGACACAATTTCACCTGGTTAATATTGCCTGCTAACCTGGATTTATTTTAGCTAAATATGCAGGTTTAAAAATATATACTCCTGTGTATTGTGTTTATGGTTAGGTACAGTCGTCCAACGATTGTGCTTTTTTCGCAAATGCGCTTTTGTTAAATCATCCCCCAGCGTTGCATCGATTATATGCAACGCAGGACACGCTAGATAAACTTGTAATATCTTCAACCATGTGTAGTAGTTATAACTAGTGATTATGATTGATTGTTTTTTGTAAGATAAGTTTAATGCTAGCTAGCAATTTACCTTGGCTTCTACTGCATTCACGTAACAGGCAGTCTCCTTGTGGAGTGCAACGAGAGGCAGGTGGATATAGCGTTGTACTTATTAACAGTAAGGTTGCAAGATTGGATACCCTAGCTGACAATGTGAAAATCTGTCGTTCTGCCCCTGAACAAGGCAGTTAACCCACCGTTCCTAGGCTGTCATTGAAAATAAGAACGTGTTCTTAACTGACTTGTCTTGTTAAATAAAGGTATATAAAATAAATAAATCGGGGCCAAAAATACAGATTTCCAATTGTTATGAAAACTCGGCCATTCTGATTAATCGGTCGACCTCTACTGTCGAGAGGTGTGGTACTGTAGAGAGGTGTGGTACTGTAGAGAGGTGTGGTACTGTAGAGAGGTGTGGTACTGTCGAGAGGTGTAGTACTGTAGAGAGGTGTGGTACTGTAGAGAGGTGTGGTACTGTAGAGAGGTGTGGTACTGTAGAGAGGTGTGGTACTGTAGAGAGGTGTGGTACTGTAGAGAGGTGTGGTACTGTAGAGAGGTGTGGTACTGTGGAGAGGTGTGGTACTGTAGAGAGGTGTGGTACTGTAGAGAGGTGTGGTACTGTAGAGAGGTGTGGTACTGTCGAGAGGTGTGGTACTGTAGAGAGGTGTGGTACTGTAGAGAGGTGTGGTACTGTAGAGAGGTGTGGTACTGTAGAGAGGTGTGGTACTGTAGAGAGGTGTGGTACTGTGGAGAGGTGTGGTACTGTGGAGAGGTGTGGTACTGTAGAGAGGTGTGGTACTGTAGAGAGGTGTGGTACTGTAGAGAGGTGTGGTACTGTGGAGAGGTGTGGTACTGTCGAGAGGTGTGGTAATGTAGAGAGGTGTGGTACTGTAGAGAGGTGTGTAGTACTGTAGAGAGGTGTGGTACTGTAGAGAGGTGTGTGGTACTGTAGAGAGGTGTGTAGTACTGTAGAGAGGTGTGGTACTGTAGAGAGGCGCGGTACTAAAGAGAGGTGTACTAGATACATTAATGAAGAGCTCTGATCTGAACCTCTCCCATTTAGCTCCTCCCATCTTGGTAGTCCTGAAATAAACACGGAATGTGTCACAAATGGCACCCTATTCCCTTTATAGTGCCCTACTTTTGACCAGGGCCCATTGGGGTAGTGCACTACTTTGGACCAGGACCCATTGGGGTAGTGCACTACTTTGGACCAGGACCCATTGGGGTAGTGCACTACTTTGGACCAGGGCCCATAGGCTAGTGCACTACTTTGAACCAGGGCCCATAGGGTAGTGCACTACTTTGGACCAGGGCCCATTGGGGTAGTGCACTACTTTACACCAGGGCCCATAGGGTAGTGCACTACTTTACACCAGGGCCCATAGGGTAGTGCACTACTTTGGACCAGGGCCCATAGGGTAGTGCACTACTTTGGACCAGGGCCCATAGGGTAGTGCACTACTTTAGACCAGGAAGTATAGGGGTAGTGCACTACTTTGGACCAGGGCCCATAGGATAGTGCACTACTTTGGACTAGGGCCCATAGGGTAGTGCACTACTTTGGACCAGGGCCATAGGGTAGTGCACTACTTTGGACCAGGGCCCATAGGGTAGTGCACTACTTTGGACCAGGGCCCATAGGGTAGTGCACTAGGATGTACGCTGAGGGTCCTAAGGTGTTCCTGCTAATGTTCATCTCTTCAGCTCTCTGCACTGGGCCTTGTGACGTGAGGTGTGAGACTGACTGATGCACTACTTTGATCAAGCGGCCCTGTCTGATGTACATTGAGATAATCACTGTGCTTGTAGAGAAGATCAGGATTAAATGGTTCTCTGGGGAGCTTGGGATTCACACTGCCGGAGACAGCGTTTCAAGCTGCTCATTCAAGGTAAGTGGAAAAGGTCCTAGTTCTCTCTATTTGTGTGAAGGAATGTTGGAGAACATTGGAGTTGGTTTGTTCTTGGTTTCATCATTCTATTTGTGTGAAGGAATGTTGGAGAACGTTGGAGTTGGTTTGTTCTTGGTTTCATCATTCTATTTGTGTGAAGGAATGTTGGAGAACGTTGGAGTTGGTTTGTTCTTGGTTTCATCATTCTATTTGTGTGAAGGAATGTTGGAGAACGTTGGAGTTGGTTTGTTCTTGGTTTCATCATTCTATTTGTGTGGAGGAATGTTGGAGAATGTTGGAGTTGGTTTGTTCTTGGTTTCATCATTCTATTTGTGTGAAGGAATGTTGGTGAAAGTTGGAGTTGGTTTGTTCTTGGTTTCATCATTCTATTTGTGTGAAGGAATGTTGGTGAAAGTTGGAGTTGGTTTGTTCTAGGTCTCATTGTCCATCCACATCAGACATGATCTTGACACACAGGTTAAAATACCAAAACCAACTATATTAAATTGGAGACAGCTGAAATCACACATGAAACATTCATGTGTACAGCTACTGCTGTTGCTAGTTTGTCCTGGGAGATGAACTACGGGTTGCTATATTACCTGATAGGCATGGTCTTCTTTTTAGCTGGTTCTTTGTAATCAACCAAAACCGTGCGTTTCTCTACTCTGACGATGAATCCACAGATAAAAAGGGAAACCTAGTTAGTTTTTAGTTAGTTAGTTACCATTAATTTATCTCTCCTCGTTGGTCTTTCAAGCATCCACGTAGGTTTGTGTCTCCCTGATATCCACGTAGGTTTGTGTCTCCCTGATATCCACGTGGGTTTGTGTCTCCCTGATATCCACGTAGGTTTGTGTCTCCCTGATATCCACGTAGGTTTGTGTCTCCCTGATATCCACGTGAGTTTGTCTCCCTGATATCCACGTAGGTTTGTGTCTCCCTGATATCCACGTGAGTTTGTCTCCCTGATATCCACGTAGGTTTGTGTCTCCCTGATATTCACGTGGGTTTGTGTCTCCCTGATATCCACGTGAGTTTGTCTCCCTGATATCCACGTAGGTTTGTGTCTCCCTGATATTCACGTGGGTTTGTGTCTCCCTGATATCCACGTTGGTGTCACACCCAACCTTAGTTATCTTTGTTTTCTTTATTATTTTGGTTAGGTCAGGGTGTGACGAGGGTGGTATGTGTGTTTTTGTCTTGTCTAGGTTTTTTTTGTACAGCTATGGGGTTTTGGTTTGTCTAGGTAAATGTAGGTCTATGGTGGCCTGAATTGGTTCCCAATCAGAGGCAGCTGTTTATCGTTGTCTGATTGGGGATCCTATTTAGGTTGCCATTTTCCATTTTGGTTTTGTGGGTTATTGTGTATTGTGTAGTTGCATGTCAGCACTAGTTTGTGTCGGACCGGCGACAGTACCCAGTCCAGAGCGTCCGGCGACAGTACCCAGTCCAGAGCTTCACCCCCTAGTCACATCTAGCCTCACCCTTGGTCACTCACCCCTAGTCACATCTAGCTTCACCCCTGGTCACTCACCCCTAGTCACATCTAGCTTCACCCCTGGTCACATTTTTTTAATGGTCTGTGTTCTGAAAGTCCAGTTTTATTTAAAGGTCTGTGTTCTGAAAGTTCAGATTTCTGAACTGTAGCGCGACCCCTGCAGCTTGATTGAAATGTAAAGACAATGTTCCCGTATAAGCAGAGACAGCATTCATGTTAAACTCTGCAGATATCGTGTCAGTAGGAAATGACGTTCAGCGATACACATTGAATAGAGCCCTATGTTATTGAATGTTGTAAGGATACGGTGACATACTGTATGTTTAAGTCACATCTAAAGCTACATGGTTCCTTGATGAATCACTGCAACGTCCTGTTGGCAGAAGAAAATCTCCCTTCAAACCTTTTGTTCCCCCTGTGGTCCCAGCTTTTTGACATGCAAAGACCAGAATCCAGGCTTTCACCCCAGGGTTAAAGGGCTGTCCTCATGAATGCCTGCTGCCTTTGAAGCACAAGTGATATACAACATGTTGAGTTTGGACTCTGACGTCTCTGCCTGCCCAAACACACAGTCAGGCAGGCCTCATTCAGCTATCGAAATGATGCCTGGAATATTATTGAAAGATTGTAAGGATTATACAATTGGCCATTAACTTGGAAGTCCTCTTTTGGTGGACTGTGTTATAGTCTATAAGGTAGTGGTAGACTGTGTTATAGTCTATAAGGTAGTGGTAGACTGTGTTATAGTCTATAAGGTAGTGGTAGACTGTGTTATAGTCTATAAGGTAGTGGTAGACTGTGTTATAGTCTATAAGGTAGTGGTAGACTGTGTTATAGTCTATGGTAGTGGTAGACTGTGTTATAGGTTACTGTAAGGTAGACCTTGGTGATATGGCCTAAAACTCATATCTTGATTTTTTTTCAAATTTATGGGCGAGTCATGATATTCAGTGCATTTGGAAATTATTCAGACCACTTTGATGCTACAAGCTTGGTACACCTGTATTTGGGAAGTTTCTCCCATTCTTCTCTACAGATCCTCTCAAGCTCTGTCAGGTTGGAAGGGGAGCGTCGCTGCACAGCTATTTTCAGGTCTCTCTAAAGATTTTCGATCGGGTTCAAATCCGACTGTGCCACTCAAGGACATTCAGAGACTTGTCCCGAAGCCACTCCTGCGTTGTCTTGGCTGTGTGGTTAGGGTCGTTGTCCTGTTGGAAGGGGGAACCTTCACCTCACCTCTGGAGCAGGTTTTCATAAAGGGTTTCTATATTAGCTTTGTTGTACAATTAGATACCAAATACCCTGCATTTAAACAGCAATAATGTAATGAATTCAGAACTTGTGATATTATATCTCGTCCAACAACCATAAGTCCCACAAATCATTTCATTATTTTATCAAAATAGTTTTACCTGCCTTTATTTTGCAATAATCACTGATCTGTCTTTCAGGTCTTCTATAAAAATGACCTTTTTGTAACAACAAATCCCAGAACCATGACCATTCACTAATAATGTAGCGGACATTAGAGAAACCATGACCATTCACTAATAATGTAGCAGGCATTAGAGAAACCATGACCATTCACTAATAATGTAGCAGGCATTAGAGAAACCATGAATACTGACTAATAATGTAGCAGGCATTATAGAAACCATGACCATTCACTAATAATGTAGCGGACATTAGAGAAACCATGACCATTCACTAATAATGTAGCAGGCATTAGAGAAACCATGAATACTGACTAATAATGTAGCAGGCATTATAGAAACCATGACCATTCACTAATAATGTAGCAGGCATTAGAGAAACCATGACAATTCACTAATAATCTAGCAGACATTAGAGAAACCATGACCATTCACTAATAATGTAGCAGGCATTAGAGAAACCATGACAATTCACTAATAATGTAGCAGGCATTAGAGAAACCATGACCATTCACTAATAATGTAGCAGGCATTAGAGAAACCATGACAATTCACTAATAATGTCGCAGACATTAGAGAAACCATGACCATTCACTAATAATGTAGCAGACATTAGAGAAACCATGACAATTCACTAATAATGTAGCAGGCATTAGAGAAACCATGACAATTCACTAATAATGTAGCAGGCATTAGAGAAACCATGAATAATGACTAATAATGTAGCAGGCATTATAGAAACCATGAATAATGACTAATAATGTAGCAGGCATTAGAGAAACCATGAATAATGACTAATTTTTTTTATATATTTTTTTATTTCACTTTTATTTAACCAGGTAGGCAAGTTGAGAACACCTTTATTTAACCAGGTAGGCAAGTTGAGAACACCTTTATTTAACCAGGTAGGCAAGTTGAGAACAAGTTCTCATTTACAATTGCGACCTGGCCAAGATAAAGCAAAGCAGTTCGACACACACAACAACACAGAGTTACACATGGAGTAAAACAAACATACAGTCAATAATACAGTATAAACAAGTCTATATACGATGTAAGCAAATGAGGTGAGATAAGGGAGGTAAAGGCAAAAAGGCCATGGTGGCAAAGTAAATACAATATAGCAAGTAAAACACTGGAATGGGAGATTTGCAATGGAAGAATGTGCAAAGTAGAAATAAAAATAATGGGGTGCAAAGGAGCAAAATCAATTAAATACAGTAGGGAAAGAGGTAGTTGTTTGGGCTAAATTATAGGTGGGCTATGTACAGGTGCAGTAATCTGTGAGCTGCTCTGACAGTTGGTGCTTAAAGCTAGTGAGGGAGATAAGTGTTTCCAGTTTCAGAGATTTTTGTAGTTCGTTCCAGTCATTGGCAGCAGAGAACTGGAAAGAGAGGCGGCCAAAGAAAGAATTGGTTTTGGGGGTGACTAGAGAGATATACCTGCTGGAGCGTGTGCTACAGGTGGGAGATGCTATGGTGACCAGCGAGCTGAGATAAGGGGGGACTTTACCTAGCAGGGTCTTGTAGATGACATGGAGCCAGTGGGTTTGGCGACGATAATAATAATGTTATAATGTAGCAGGCATTAGAGAAACCATGAATAATGACTAATAATGTAGCAGTCATTATAGAAAATGAACACAGGTCTCATAAACAATCTCTCAAGCACAAACCCACGTGCTAGTGACTAGCTAATATTTATATTTCAAGTTGAACCAACTTGGATCTGGGTATAATTTCACATGGTCTGAATTCAGCTAACAAGGCAAACCAGTTGAATTGTTATGAACACACCCTTCTGTCCGTCTCCGACTGTTGGAACAGCATGCTAGCCTGTCCACTTTGTTCACATGTTGAAATCAATTGGCCTACGTTATTTCTCAGAATGAGAACGAGTTGCCAATTCCTTTATATAATTGTTTTATGCTTATTGCACATTTGATAAAACACAGTCATCCAAACAGCTGGTATAATAACCTTGATTTGACTAATACGTGGCACCGTAATGCGTGACAAAAGGGAGCATTCATTATCCAGAATGAATATTCATTGGTACATCCGTTTTAGTAGTTTCTGCTCTGCTCAACATTTGAAGAGTTGAAACATAACCTTTCCAACCGTACCCTGTTTAACTTCTCCTCGAATACACAGGAAAATAATGTCTCCATGTGTTTGTGTGTCCATATGACCCATTCTGTTGGACCAAACCTCAAATACAAACCGCGAGTTGAAACCGTTTGTCAGAGAAGAAGAAGTGATCTCTCACCTTTTGTTGTTGTGAGGGGTAGTGGGAGGGGTTTAGGAGGAAAAGGTGAAGCGAGAGGTTTCACTCTCGCCAAACATCTGTCCAAAATAAGCACAATGTGTCTCTATGGGGTTGTTTGGACCTAAGCTTGTCTCCTGCCTTCCCACCTTTAGGACAACGACTCCCATTGTTAGCGTGGCGACATGAGCATCTCGTCACAATATACAGATCTCTGGTGTAAATGGGAAGGTGCACAGCTCAGAAGGAGTGAAGGAGACGAGACCAAAAAGACAACATAAAAACAACAAAATACAAAAAAAACTTGATTCTGTGATACAGGCATTTGGAATATCACACAAAAACATCCATTCAAATGAATGGAATGAATGTGCTGTATCGCCCAGCCCTACTATAGGGTAGAGCACCTGTTTGTGGCTATTGTGAAGGACGGTTGTCATCTGCCAGTCAGCTAATCCCTCTCCCTCATCTTAATTAAATAAAATCAATTAGACATGTGGAAATCACACCAGGGGTAATAAATGCAATCCAATATTGGAATCTTGCTCAACTTAAACGGAATCTGTTCTCTGTGTTTCCATTCTGTCGGGTTTGATATGGCTTATGACCCACGCTTACTGGGAATCTGTTCTCTGTGTTTCCATTCTGTCAGGTTTGTTATGGCTTATGACCCACGCTTACTAGGAATCTGTTCTCTGTGTTTCCATTCTGTCAGGTTTGTTATGGCTTATGACCCACGCTTACTGGGAATCTGTTCTCTGTGTTTCCATTCTGTCGGGTTTGTTATGGCTTATGACCCACGCTTACTGGGAATCTGTTCTCTGTGTTTCCATTCTGTCAGGTTTGTTATGGCTTATGACCCACGCTTACTGGGAATCTGTTCTCTGTGTTTCCATTCTGTCAGGTTTGTTATGGCTTATGACCCACGCTTACTGGGAATCTGTTCTCTGTGTTTCCATTCTGTCAGGTTTGTTATGGCTTATGACCCACGCTTACTGGGAATCTGTTCTCTGTGTTTCCATTCTGTCAGGTTTGTTATGGCTTATGACCCACGCTTACTGGGAATCTGTTCTCTGTGTTTCCATTCTGTCGGGTTTGTTATGGCTTATGACCCACGCTTACTGGGAATCTGTTCTCTGTGTTTCCATTCTGTCGGGTTTGTTATGGCTTATGACCCACGCTTACTGGGAATCTGTTCTCTGTGTTTCCATTCTGTCGGGTTTGTTATGGCTTATGACCCACGCTTACTGGGAATCTGTTCTCTGTGTTTCCATTCTGTCGGGTTTGTTATGGCTTATGACCCACGCTTACTGGGAATCTGTACTCTGTGTTTCCATTCTGTCAGGTTTGTTATGGCTTATGACCCACGCTTACTGGGAATCTGTTCTCTGTGTTTCCATTCTGTCAGGTTTGTTATGGCTTATGACCCACGCTTACTGGGAATCTGTTCTCTGTGTTTCCATTCTGTCGGGTTTGTTATGGCTTATGACCCACGCTTACTGGGAATCTGTTCTCTGTGTTTCCATTCTGTCAGGTTTGTTATGGCTTATGACCCACGCTTACTGGGAATCTGTTCTCTGTGTTTCCATTCTGTCAGGTTTGTTATGGCTTATGACCCACGCTTACTGGGAATCTGTTCTCTGTGTTTCCATTCTGTCGGGTTTGTTATGGCTTATGACCCACGCTTACTGGGAATCTGTTCTCTGTGTTTCCATTCTGTCAGGTTTGTTATGGCTTATGACCCACGCTTACTGGGAATCTGTTCTCTGTGTTTCCATTCTGTCAGGTTTGTTATGGCTTATGACCCACGCTTACTGGGAATCTGTTCTCTGTGTTTCCATTCTGTCAGGTTTGTTATGGCTTATGACCCACGCTTACTGGGAATCTGTTCTCTGTGTTTCCATTCTGTCAGGTTTGTTATGGCTTATGACCCACGCTTACTGGGAATCTGTTCTCTGTGTTTCCATTCTGTCGGGTTTGTTATGGCTTATGACCCACGCTTACTGGGAATCTGTTCTCTGTGTTTCCATTCTGTCGGGTTTGTTATGGCTTATGACCCACGCTTACTGGGAATCTGTTCTCTGTGTTTCCATTCTGTCGGGTTTGTTATGGCTTATGACCCACGCTTACTGGGAATCTGTTCTCTGTGTTTCCATTCTGTCGGGTTTGTTATGGCTTATGACCCACGCTTACTGGGAATCTGTACTCTGTGTTTCCATTCTGTCAGGTTTGTTATGGCTTATGACCCACGCTTACTGGGAATCTGTTCTCTGTGTTTCCATTCTGTCAGGTTTGTTATGGCTTATGACCCACGCTTACTGGGAATCTGTTCTCTGTGTTTCCATTCTGTCGGGTTTGTTATGGCTTATGACCCACGCTTACTGGGAATCTGTTCTCTGTGTTTCCATTCTGTCAGGTTTGTTATGGCTTATGACCCACGCTTACTGGGAATCTGTTCTCTGTGTTTCCATTCTGTCAGGTTTGTTATGGCTTATGACCCACGCTTACTGGGAATCTGTTCTCTGTGTTTCCATTCTGTCAGGTTTGTTATGGCTTATGACCCACGCTTACTGGGAATCTGTTCTCTGTGTTTCCATTCTGTCAGGTTTGTTATGGCTTATGACCCACGCTTACTGGGAATCTGTTCTCTGTGTTTCCATTCTGTCGGGTTTGTTATGGCTTATGACCCACGCTTACTGGGAATCTGTTCTCTGTGTTTCCATTCTGTCAGGTTTGTTATGGCTTATGACCCACGCTTACTGGGAATCTGTTCTCTGTGTTTCCATTCTGTCAGGTTTGTTATGGCTTATGACCCACGCTTACTGGGAATCTGTTCTCTGTGTTTCCATTCTGTCAGGTTTGTTATGGCTTATGACCCACGCTTACTGGGAATCTGTTCTCTGTGTTTCCATTCTGTCGGGTTTGTTATGGCTTTGATTCTCTTTGCCATCTGGTTTGTGAATGTAAAAGTTTTATATTGTTGGACAATTTTATTTTCTAGACCAGGCCTTCTTTCAACAGTCTAAATAAAACTTGACTATCCTGAAGTGAGACTGTGAGCTAGTGGAGATGCTATATCTGCCTGTCTTCACAGAGAGACATGACTATACTGAAGTGAGACTGTGAGCTAGTGGAGATGCTATGTCTGCCTGTCTTCACAGAGAGACATGACTATACTGAAGTGAGACTGTGAGCTAGTGGAGATGCTATATCTGCCTGTCTTCACAGAGAGACATGACTGTACTCAAGTGAGACTGTGAGCTAGTGGAGATGCTATATCTGCCTGTCTTCACAGAGAGACATGACTATACTGAAGTGAGACTGTGATCTAGTGGAGATGCTATATATGCCTGTCTTCACAGAGAGACATGACTATACTGAAGTGAAACTGTGATCTAGTGGAGATGCTATATCTGCCTGTCTTCACAGAGAGACTTCCTCTCATCTTAGTCATGCAGCAACTCCAGAGACACTGTTCAGAGACACTGATCAAATCGCTTGTATCATAACTTTTTCTGAATACCCATTGTAACCCCCCCCCCAGCTGAATCTTGTCTGTCTGAATACCTATTGTAACCCCCCCCCCCACCCCCCAGCTGAATGTGTTGTCTGTCTGAATACCTATTGTAACCCCCCCCACCCCCCAGCTGAATGTGTTGTCTGTCTGAATACCTATTGTAACCCCCCCCCCCCCCCAGCTGAATGTGTTGTCTGTCTACAAGGGAGCAGAGAGAACAACACAGTCATCCAGATAGTCAGTATGACCCCATTCCCACTCATTGGCTTTGCAGGAAATGTCCACAGTGTGATTAACTAGATTTCAACAGGGTGAAGCTTTCTTTGAGTAGTTCTTTGTTTAAAGTTTAAACAATCTGCGGTTTTTAACATTCCTCTATGTTTCTGAGGGAGGGAGGCTATGTTGCCTCTATTCAGACTAGACACCATCGTTAAACTGCTTCTATCCTCTCAGGTTGTCTGTAAGTGAGACCCAGGGTGACATTTTGACAGGAGGAGGTAGACCTTAATGCTGTGATGTTGTCAGAACTGACTCTCACTTCCATTTCTCACCCTGCATGGCAAGGCAGTCATTTCAAAATGAGATCCGAGTCATTTTGAAAACCAGAGAACAGATGTGAGATTTAACAAGTTAACCCAGTGTTGGTTAGTTAACAAGTTAACCCAGTGTTGGTTAGTTAACAAGTTAACCCAGTGTTGGTTATTTAACAAGTTAACCCAGTGTTGGTTATTTAACAAGTTAACCCAGTGTTGGTTATTTAACAAGTTAACCCAGTGTTGGTTATTTAACAAGTTAACCCAGTGTTGGTTAGTTAACAAGTTAACCCAGTGTTGGTTATTTAACAAGTTAACCCAGTGTTGGTTATTTAACAAGTTAACCCAGTGTTGGTTAGTTAACAAGTTAACCCAGTGTTGGTTAGTTAACAAGTTAACCCAGTGTTGGTTAGTTAACAAGTTAACCCAGTGTTAGTTAACAAGTTAACCCAGTGTTAGTTATTTAACAAGTTAACCCAGTGTTAGTTAGTTAACAAGTTAACCCAGTGTTGGTTAGTTAACAAGTTAACCCAGTGTTGGTTATTTAACAAGTTAACCCAGTGTTAGTTATTTAACAAGTTAACCCAGTGTTGGTTATTTAACAAGTTAACCCAGTGTTGGTTATTTAACAAGTTAACCCAGTGTTGGTTAGTTAACAAGTTAACCCAGTGTTGGTTAGTTAACAAGTTAACCCAGTGTTGGTTATTTAACAAGTTAACCCAGTGTTGGTTAGTTAACAAGTTAACCCAGTGTTAGTTATTTAACAAGTTAACCCAGTGTTAGTTAGTTAACAAGTTAACCCAGTGTTGGTTAGTTAACAAGTTAACCCAGTGTTGGTTATTTAACAAGTTAACCCAGTGTTGGTTATTTAACAAGTTAACCCAGTGTTGGTTATTTAACAAGTTAACCCAGTGTTGGTTATTTAACAAGTTAACCCAGTGTTGGTTATTTAACAAGTTAACCCAGTGTTGGTTATTTAACAAGTTAACCCAGTGTTGGTTATTTAACAAGTTAACCCAGTGTTGGTTATTTAACAAGTTAACCCAGTGTTGGTTATTTAACAATTTAACCCAGTGTTGGTTATTTAACAAGTTAACCCAGTGTTAGTTAACAAGTTAACCCAGTGTTAGTTATTTAACAAGTTAACCCAGTGTTGGTTATTTAACAAGTTAACCCAGTGTTTGTTAGTTAACAAGTTAACCCAGTGTTGGTTATTTAACAAGTTAACCCAGTGTTTGTTAGTTAACAAGTTAACCCAGTGTTGGTTATTTAACAAGTTAACCCAGTGTTGGTTAGTTAACAAGTTAACCCAGTGTTGGTTATTTAACAAGTTAACCCAGTGTTGGTTATTTAACAAGTTAACCCAGTGTTGGTTATTTAACAAGTTAACCCAGTGTTGGTTATTTAACAAGTTAACCCAGTGTTGGTTATTTAACAAGTTAACCCAGTGTTGGTTATTTAACAAGTTAACCCAGTGTTGGTTATTTAACAAGTTAACCCAGTGTTGGTTATTTAACAAGTTAACCCAGTGTTGGTTAGTTAACAAGTTAACCCAGTGTTGGTTAGTTAACAAGTTAACCCAGTGTTGGTTAGTTAACAAGTTAACCCAGTGTTAGTTAGTTAACAAGTTAACCCAGTGTTGGTTATTTAACAAGTTAACCCAGTGTTGGTTATTTAACAAGTTAACCCAGTGTTGGTTATTTAACAAGTTAACTCAGTGTTGGTTAGTTAACAAGTTAACCCAGTGTTGGTTATTTAACAAGTTAACCCAGTGTTAGTTATTTAACAAGTTAACCCAGTGTTGGTTAGTTAACAAGTTAACCCAGTGTTGGTTAGTTAACAAGTTAACCCAGTGTTGGTTATTTAACAAGTTAACCCAGTGTTGGTTATTTACCAAGTTAACCCAGTGTTGGTTAGTTAACAAGTTAACCCAGTGTTGGTTATTTAACAAGTTAACCCAGTGTTGGTTATTTAACAAGTTAACCCAGTGTTGGTTATTTAACAAGTTAACCCAGTGTTGGTTAGTTAACAAGTTAACCCAGTGTTGGTTATTTAACAAGTTAACCCAGTGTTAGTTATTTAACAAGTTAACCCAGTGTTGGTTATTTAACAAGTTAACCCAGTGTTGGTTATTTAACAAGTTAACCCAGTGTTGGTTATTTAACAAGTTAACCCAGTGTTGGTTATTTAACAAGTTAACTCAGTGTTGGTTAGTTAACAAGTTAACCCAGTGTTGGTTATTTAACAAGTTAACCCAGTGTTGGTTATTTAACAAGTTAACCCAGTGTTGGTTATTTAACAAGTTAACCCAGTGTTGGTTATTTAACAAGTTAACCCAGTGTTGGTTATTTAACAAGTTAACCCAGTGTTGGTTAGTTAACAAGTTAACCCAGTGTTGGTTAGTTAACAAGTTAACCCAGTGTTAGTTAGTTAACAAGTTAACCCAGTGTTGGTTATTTAACAAGTTAACCCAGTGTTGGTTATTTAACAAGTTAACCCAGTGTTGGTTATTTAACAAGTTAACTCAGTGTTGGTTAGTTAACAAGTTAACCCAGTGTTGGTTATTTAACAAGTTAACCCAGTGTTAGTTATTTAACAAGTTAACCCAGTGTTGGTTAGTTAACAAGTTAACCCAGTGTTGGTTAGTTAACAAGTTAACCCAGTGTTGGTTAGTTAACAAGTTAACCCAGTGTTGGTTATTTAACAAGTTAACCCAGTGTTGGTTATTTAACAAGTTAACCCAGTGTTGGTTAGTTAACAAGTTAACCCAGTGTTGGTTATTTAACAAGTTAACCCAGTGTTGGTTATTTAACAAGTTAACCCAGTGTTGGTTATTTAACAAGTTAACCCAGTGTTGGTTAGTTAACAAGTTAACCCAGTGTTGGTTATTTAACAAGTTAACCCAGTGTTAGTTATTTAACAAGTTAACCCAGTGTTGGTTATTTAACAAGTTAACCCAGTGTTGGTTAGTTAACAAGTTAACCCAGTGTTAGTTATTTAACAAGTTAACCCAGTGTTGGTTATTTAACAAGTTAACCCAGTGTTGGTTATTTAACAAGTTAACCCAGTGTTGGTTAGTTAACAAGTTAACCCAGTGTTGGTTATTTAACAAGTTAACCCAGTGTTGGTTATTTAACAAGTTAACCCAGTGTTAGTTATTTAACAAGTTAACCCAGTGTTGGTTAGTTAACAAGTTAACCCAGTGTTAGTTAGTTAACAAGTTAACCCAGTGTTGGTTATTTAACAAGTTAACCCAGTGTTGGTTAGTTAACAAGTTAACCCAGTGTTGGTTAGTTAACAAGTTAACCCAGTGTTGGTTATTTAACAAGTTAACCCAGTGTTGGTTAGTTAACAAGTTAACCCAGTGTTGGTTAGTTAACAAGTTAACCCAGTGTTGGTTAGTTAACAAGTTATTCAAGGTTTTGAAATGAATGCATTGTCTTTTCAACACTGTGTTTTGCAGTAGTAAAATGGTACCAGACTGGTAGTTAATTCTCTGGTGGTATAATCTATATACACCCATATAGATATCAATAAACTCTCTAGGGATACGTCCCAAAATGGCACCCTATTCCATATAGTGCACTACTTTTAACAATAGCCCTGGTCAAAAGTAGTGCACTACATAGGGAATATGGTGCAATTTGGGATCCAGTCAAGATATCAGCCTCTCTCTGTGTGTGGCAGAGACACCCTGACACCCTATCCTAACCCTGACACCCTGTCCTAACCCTGACACCCTATCCTAACCCTGACACCCTGTCCTAACCCTGACTCCCTGTCCTAATCCTGACACCTTGTCCTAACAGTGACATCCTGTCCTAACCCTGAAACCCTGTCCTAACCCTAACTAACTACTAACCACCACTCTGTTATACTGCCTGTAATACTTGTATACTGCCTGTTATACTGTTATACTGGTATACTGCCTGTTATACAGGTATACTGCCTGTTATACTGGTATACTGCCTGTTATAGTGTTATACTGCCTGTAATACTGGTATACTGCCTGTTTTACTGGTATACTGCCTGTTATACTGGTATACTGCCTGTAATACTGGTATACTGCCTGCAATACTGGTATACTGCCTGTTATACTTGTATACTGCGCCTGTTATACTGGTATACTGCCTGTAATACTGGTATACTGTTATACTGGTATACTGCCTGTTATACTGGTATACTGCCTGTTATACTGGTATACTGCCTGTTATACTGGTATACTGCATGTTATACTGGTATACTGGTATACTGCCTGTTATACTGGTATACTGCCTGTAATACTGGTATACTGCCTGTAATACTGGTATAATACCTGTAATACTGGTATACTGCCTGTTATACTGGTATACTGCCTGTTATACTGGTATACTGTCTGTTATACTGGTATTCTGCATGTTATACTGGTATACTGTTATACTGGTATACTGCCTGTTATACTGGTATACTGTTATACTGGTATACTGTTATACTGGTATACTGCCTGTAATACTGGTATACTGTTATACTGGTATACTGTTATACTGGTATACTGCCTGTTATACTGGTGTACTGTTATACTGGTATACTGTTATACTGGTATACTGCCTGTTATGCAGCTCAGTTTTGCTTAAGGGTCTCTTCTCCAGGTTCATCTCTCTGTAGGTGATGGCTTTGTTATGGAAGGTTTGGGAATCATTTTATTTTAGGTGGTTGTAGAATTTCACTGCTCTTTTCTGGATTTTGATCATTAGCGGGTATCGGCCAAATGCTCTGCATGCATTATTTGGTGTTCTACGTTGTACACGGAGGATATTTTTGTAGAATTCTCAATTTGGTGTTTGTCCCATTTTGTGGTTGGTGAGCGGACCCCAGACCTCACATCCATAAAGGGCAATGTGTTCTGTGACTGAAGTATTTTTAGTCAGATCCTAATTGGGATGTTTTATGTTATTTTTGATGGCATAGAAGGTCCTGGCGACTGGACCTTTTTTTGGAACACCATTTTTTTTGTCTTACTGAGATTTACTGTCAGGGCCCAGGTCTGGCAGAATCTGTGCAGAAGATCTAGGTGCTGCTGTAGGCCCGCCTTGGTTGGGGACAGAAGCACCAGATCATCAGCAAACAGGAGACATTTGACATCAGATTCTAGTAGGGTGAAGCCGGGTGCTGCAGACTGTTCTAGTGCCCTCACCAATTCATTGATATATATGTTGAAGAGGGTGGGGCTGAAGCTGCATCCCTGTCTCACCCTATGGCCCCATGGAAAGAAATGTGGGTGTCACTTGTTGTTTGTGTGTCAAATCAAATTTATTTGTCACATACACATGGTTAGCAGATGTTAATGCGAGTGTAGCGAAATGCTTGTGCTTCTAGTTCCAACAATGCAGTAATAACCAACGAGTAATCTAACAATTCCACAACAACTACATTATACACACAAGTGTAAAGGGATGAAGAATATGTACATAAAGATATATGAATGAGTGATGGTACAGAGCGGCATAGGCAAGATACAGTAGATGATATCGAGTACGGTATATACATATGAGATGAGTAATGTAGGGTATGTAAACAGAGTGGCATAGTTTAAAGTGGCTAGTGATACATGTATTACATAAAGATGCAGTAGATGGTATCGAGTACAGTATATACATATGAGATGAGTAATGTAGGGTATGTAGGGTATGTCAACATTATATTAAGTGGCATTGTTTAAAGTGGCTAGTGATACAATTATTACATAAAGATGGCAAGATGCAGTAGATGGTATTGAGTACAGTATATACATATGAGATGAGTAATGTAGGGTATGTAGGGTATGTTAACATTATATAAAGTGGCATTGTTTAAAGTGACTAGTGATATATTTATTTCATCCAATTTTTCCATTATTAAAGTGGCTGGAGTTGAGTCAGTGTGTTGGCAGCAGCCACTCAATGTTAGTGGTGGCTGTTTAACAGTCTGATGGCCTTGAGATAGAAGCTGTTTTTCAGTCTCTCTGACCCAGCTTTGTGTTTTTCCCCAAACACCACTTTCCATCACTTTGTATAGCAGACCCTCAGGCCAAATTGAGTCAAAGTTTTTTTGAAATCAACAAAGACTTTACCTTTGTTTTGAGAAGACTTTACCTTTGTTTTGGTTTGTTTGTTTGTCAATTAGGTTGTACAGGGTGATTTGACATTTGCTCAGTACATTGTTTTCACTGAGGAAATGTACAAGTCTATTGTTAATGATAATGCTGAGGATTTTGCCAAGGTTGCTGTTGACACATATCCTATGGTAGTTATTGGGGTCAAATCTGTCTCCAATTTTGTGGATTGGGGTGATCAGTCCTTGGTTCTAAATTCTTTCACTCTCTTACCTCCCCTCTCTCTCTCTGTTCCGTCTCTCTCTAAAGACTATGGAGAAAGCTGATCTGAGTGGGGCTGATTGGTTAGCTGCAGTATACAAAAGGGGATTTGTTACATCAAATGTTTCCTCTTTTAATGAGTGATGGTGTTCTGCTTATTTAATATTCTGCACTGATATCTCTCCAGGAGACTGGGCTTCAAAGAGGAGAAGAGGAGAGAGGAGAGGAGAGGGGAGGAGGAGAGGGGGGGGCTGACTGGGCTTCAAAGCAACAGCTTGCTTGTGGAGAGGAGAGAAGAGGAGAGGAGAGCGGAGGGAGATTAGAAAACACAAAGACAGGTTGATTTATTCTCCCTGACAGAGGAAGAGCTAAGCTCCCCAACCTCTGTCTGCCTGCTCAAAGCAAAGCTCATCAGTGTCCAAGCCTACAGGCAGGACAACAGACGGGCCAACAGACAGGCCGACAGGCATGCCATCAGGCGGGCAGGCCGACAGACAGGCAGGCCGACAGACAGGCCGACAGGCGGGCCAACAGACAGGCCAACAGGCAGGTCAACAGACGGGCAGGCCGACAGGCAGGCCAACAGACAGACGGGCAGGCCGACAGGCAGGCCAACAGACGGGCAGGCCGACAGGCGGGCAGGCCGACAGGCAGGCAGGCCAACAGGCAGGCCGAAAGGCAGGCAGGCCGACAGGCAGGCGGGCCGACAGACAGGCAGGCCGACAGGCAGGCAGGCAGGCCGGCAGGCTGGCAGGTCGAAAGGCAAGCCGACAGGCAGGCGGGCCGACAGGCGGGCCATCAGGCAGGCCGACAAGCAGGCAGGCCGACAGGCAAGCCGACAGGCAGGCGGACCGACAGGCGGGCCGACAGGCAGGCCGACAAGCAGGCAGGCCGACAGGCAAGCTCCCCAACCTCTGTCTGCCTGCTCAAAGCAAAGCTCATCAGTGTCCAAGCCTACAGGCAGGACAACAGACGGGCCAACAGACAGGCCGACAGGCAGGCCATCAGACGGGCAGGCCGACAGGCAGGCAGGCCGACAGACAGGCCGACAGGCAGACGGGCCGATAGGCGGGCCGACAGGCAGGCGGACCGACAGGCGGGCCGACAGGCAGGCGGACCGACAGGCGGGTCGACAGGCAGGCGGGCCGACAGGCAGGCCGATAGGCAGGCCGTCAGGCCGAACTAGCCTGTCTGTTATTGGAGGTAGCTGTGAACTAGCCTGTATGTTATAGAGAGCCAGCGAGGTTATTGTGGAGGGATCACACACACACACACACACATTTACACACTCTTACACACACATATACACACACACATTGACCCTCTGCACACACTGCCAGCTGAGAAAAGTGTAGTTTAATACAGACTTTTCTACTTTGTATGTATTTTTCTCCTATTTTCTGATTTCTTTGTGTTTTGTTCCCACCAATACTAACCATGGTGTGACTATAGATATGTGTTTCAGATGGAGCCACGGGTCAAACATCCCAAATGGCACCCTATTCCCTATATAGTGCACTGCTTTAGACCAGAGCCCTATTCCCTATATAGTGCACTACTATCGACCAGAGCCCTATTCCCTATATAGTGCACTACTTTAGACCAGAGCCCTATTCCCTATATAGTGCACTACTTTAGACCAGAGCCCTATTCCCTATATAGTGCACTACTTTAGACCAGAGCCCTATTCCCTATATAGTGCACTACTTTAGACCACAGCCCTATTCCCTATATAGTGCACTACTTTAGACCACAGCCCTATTCCCTATAATAGTGCACTACTTTAGACCAGAGCCCTATTCCCTATATAGTGCACTACTTTAGACCAGAGCCCTGGGCAATATGATTCCATTGTGACTGGATCTAGTTTGTTCTGGTTTCTCTCTGTCCTGTTAGAGCTGAATCCTGGAAGAGAAACATCATGTTGAAATATGACACCAAGACCTTTCTGTGTTAGACCTCAAGACAATACACACACACACACACACACACACACACACTCACACCGCACACCACACCCCACACACCGCACAGGCACGCATACACACCGCACAAGCACACACATGCACTCACACACAGAAGCACTTCTTGTCCAGACCCATTCAGCCTGCCAGGTTTTGGAGTTAGACTGTAAATCGACTTGCTGATTGGGCTTCCTTACTAATTAATGGAAAAAGAATTTGCAAGGGGAAGGAGGGGCTTAAATGTAAACGAGTCAGCCAGATTTACATGTTGTGCTCTGTGGGGTATGGAGGAGGGGTTGAGAGGACAGGGCCATGATGTTTTGGATGAGGCCCACCTTCCATCCAGGGTTGTGTGTGCGTTCCATCCAGGATTGTGTGTGCGTTCCATCCAGGGTTGTGTGTGCGTTCCATCCAGGGTTGTGTGTGCGTTCCATCCAGGGTTGTGTGTGCGTTCCATCCAGGGTTGTGTGTGCGTTCCATCCAGGGTTGTGTGTGCGTTCCATCCAGGGTTGTGTGTGCGTTCCATCCAGGGTTGTGTGTGCGTTCCATCCAGGGTTGTGTGTGCGTTCCATCCAGGGTTATGTGTGCGTTCCAGTGTATTCGTTCCAGGGGTGACTCCATTACACCATGAAATTGTATTTCTGACTGCAGCCTCATGTTCCTGCAGTGCACCTTGGGACGTCTGCCTGCATGCCTGGCTGGCTGAATGAAAAGAGCTGTGCAAATAAAGTTGATTACATTTTTTCCCGCTTGTGTTGGAGAACCCCTGAATCTCCACACGCTCCTAAACCTCTTCTGCTCCCACGCTGCCTTCAGAAGCTCATGTGTATTGTGTTGTTATATATGTTATATTACATAACCAGGCCACTGAACACGTATTAACAGTTAAACAATGCCCTGGTATTATCATATGCTGATTTAGTTTAGTTAAAGACCATTTATATATTTGGGCTAATTGTGATTTTGTTTCGAAAAGGTAATCAACTTCCTCCAGATCTTTATTGAACAAGTGGGAATGCCAACACCCAGTGGTCAACCTAGGTCCCCCTTATATTGGAATCTGCCTGGTCCATCCTATCATCCCAGTCTAAATGGATCAGGTCCTATCATCCCAGTCTAAATGGATCGGGTCCTATCATCCCAGTCTAAATGGACCAGGTCCTATCATCCCATCCCAATCTAAATGGATCAGGTCCTATCATCCCAGTCTAAATGGATCAGGTCCTATCACCCAAGTCTAAATGTGTCAGGTCCTATCATACCATCCCAGTCTAAATGGATCAAGTCCTATCATCCCAGTCTAAATGGATCAGGTCCTAGTCTAAATGGATCAGGTCCTATCATCCCAGTCTAAATTGATCAGGTCCTATCATCCCAGTCTAAATGGACCAGGTCCTATCATCCCAGTCTAAATGGATCAAGTCCTATCATCCCAGTCTAAATGGATCAGGTCCTATCATCCCAGTCTAAATGGATCAGGTCCTATCATTCCAGTCTAAATGGACCAGGTCCTATCATCCCATCCCAATCTAAATGGATCCGGTCCTATCATCCCAGTCTAAATGGATCAAGTCCTATCATCCCAGTCTATATGGATCAGGTCCTATCATCCCAGTCTAAATGGATCAGGTCCTATCATCCCAGTCTAAATGGATCGGGTCCTATCATCCCAGTCTAAATGGACCAGGTCCTATCATCCCATCCCAATCTAAATGGATCAGGTCCTATCATCCCAGTCTAAATGGATCAGGTCCTATCACCCAAGTCTAAATGTGTCAGGTCCTATCATACCATCCCAGTCTAAATGGATCAAGTCCTATCATCCCAGTCTAAATGGATCAGGTCCTAGTCTAAATGGATCAGGTCCTATCATCCCAGTCTAAATTGATCAGGTCCTATCATCCCAGTCTAAATGGACCAGGTCCTATCATCCCAGTCTAAATGGATCAAGTCCTATCATCCCAGTCTAAATGGATCAGGTCCTATCATCCCAGTCTAAATGGATCAGGTCCTATCATTCCAGTCTAAATGGACCAGGTCCTATCATCCCATCCCAATCTAAATGGATCCGGTCCTATCATCCCAGTCTAAATGGATCAAGTCCTATCATCCCAGTCTATATGGATCAGGTCCTATCATCCCAGTCTAAATGGATTAGGTCCTATCAATCCAGTCTAAATGGACCAGGTCCTATCATCCCAATCTAAATGGATCAGGTCCTATTATCCCAGTCTAAATGGATCAGGTTCTATCATCCCAGTCTAAATGGATCAGGTCCTATCATCCCAACCCAGTCTAAATGGATCAGGTCCTATCATTCCAGTCTAAATGGATCAGGTCCTATCATCCCTCTCTAAATGGATCAGATCCTATCATCCCATCCCAGTCTAAATGGATCAGGTGCTATCATCCCAGTCGACATGGATCAGGTCCTTTCATCCCAGTCTAAATGGATCAGGTCCTATCATCCCAGTCTAAATGGATCAGGTCCTATCATCCCAGTTGACATGGATCAGGCCCTATCAACCCAGTCTAAATGGATCAGGTCCTATCATCCCAGTCTAAATGGATCAGGTCCTATCATCCCATCCCAGTCTAAATAGATCAGGTCCTATCATCCCAGTCTAAATGGATCAGGTCCTATCATACCAGTATAAATGGATCAGGTCAGATCATCCCATCCTAGTCGACATGGATCAGGCCCTATCAACCCAGTCTAAATGGATCAGGTCCTATCATCCCAGTCTAAATGGATCAGGTCCTATCATCCTTTCCCAGTCTAAATGGATCAGGTCCTATCAACCGAGTCTAAATGGATCAGGTCCTTTCATCCCATCCCAGTCTAAATGGATCAGGCCCTATCATGCCAGTCTATATGGATCAGGTCCTATCATCCCAATCTAAATGGATCAGGTCCTATCATCCCAGTCTAAATGGATCAGGTCCTATCATCCCAGTCTAAATGGATCAGGTCCTATCATCCCATCCCAGTCTAAATAGATCAGGTCCTATCATCCCAGTCTAAATGGATCAGGTCCTATCAACCTTTCCCAGTCTAAATGGATCAGGTCCTATCATCCCAGTCGACATGGATCAGGCCCTATCAACCCAGTCTAAATGGATCAGGTCCTTTCATCCCAGTCTAAATGGATCAGGTCCTATCATCCCAGTCTAAATGGATCAGGTCCTATCATCCCAGTCGACATGGATCACGCCCTATCAACACAGTCTAAATGGATCAGGTCCTATCATCCCAGTCGACTTGGATCAGGCCCTATCAACCCAGTCTAAATGGATCAGGTCCTATCATCCCAGTCTAAATGGATCAGGTCCTATCATCCCATCCCAGTCTAAATAGATCAGGTCCTATCATCCCAGTCTAAATGGATCAGGTCCTATCATACCAGTATAAATGGATCAGGTCAGATCATCCCATCCTAGTCAACATTGATCAGGCCCTATCAACCCAGTTTAAATGGATCAGGTCCTATCATCCCAGTCTAAATGGATCAGGTCCTATCATCCTTTCCCAGTCTAAATGGATCAGGTCCTATCATCCCAGTCGACATGGATCAGGCCCTATCAACCCAGTCTAAATGGATCAGGTCCTATCATCCCAGTCTAAATGGATCAGGTCCTATCATCCCAGTCTAAATGGATCAGGTCCTATCATCCCATCCCAGTCTAAATAGATCAGGTCCTATCATCCCAGTCTAAATGGATCAGGTCCTATCATACCAGTATAAATGGATCAGGTCAGATCATCCCATCCTAGTCGATATGGATCAGGTCCTATCATCCCAGTCTAAATGGATCAGGTCCTATCATCCCATCCCAGTCTAAATAGATCAGGTCCTATCATCCCAGTCTAAATGGATCAGGTCCTATCATACCAGTATAAATGGATCAGGTCAGATCATCCCATCCTAGTCAACATGGATCAGGCCCTATCAACCCAGTCTAAATGGATCAGGTCCTATCATCCTTTACCAGTCTAAATGGATCAGGTCCTATCATCCCAGTCGACATGGATCAGGCCCTATCAACCCAGTCTAAATGGATCAGGTCCTATCATCCCAGTCTAAATGGATCAGGTCCTATCATCCCAGTCTAAATGGATCAGGTCCTATCATCCCATCCCAGTCTAAATAGATCAGGTCCTATCATCCCAGTCTAAATGGATCAGGTCCTATCATACCAGTATAAATGGATCAGGTCAGATCATCGAATCCTAATCGATATGGATCAGGCCCTATCAACCCAGTCTAAATGGATCAGTTCCTATCATCCCAGTCTAAATGGATCAGGTTCTATCATCCTTTCCCAGTCTAAATGGATCAGGTCCTATCATCCCAGTCTAAATGGATCAGGTCCTATCATCCCTCTCTAAATGGATCAGATCCTATCATCCCATCCCAGTCTAAATGGATCAGGTCATATCATCCCAGTCGACATGGATCAGGTCCTTTCATCCCAGTCTAAATGGATCAGGTCCTATCATCCCAGTCTAAATGGATCAGGTCCTATCATCCCAGTCTAAATGGATCAGGTCCTATCATCCCAGTCGACTTGGATCAGGCCCTATCAACCCAGTCTAAATGGATCAGGTCCTATCATCCCAGTCTAAATGGATCAGGTCCAATCATACCAGTATAAATGGATCAGGTCCTATCATACCAGTATAAATGGATCAGGTCAGATCATCCCATCCTAGTCGACATGGATCAGGCCCTATCAACCCAGTCTAAATGGATCAGGTCCTATCATACCAGTCTAAATGGATCAGGTCCTATCATACCAGTATAAATGGATCAGGTCCTATCATACCAGTGTAAATGGATCAGGTCAGATCATCCCATCCCAGTCTAAATAGATCAGGTCCTATCAACCCAGTCTAAATGGATCAGGTCCTATCATACCAGTATAAATGGATCAGGTCCTATCATACCAGTATAAATGGATCAGGTCAGATCATCCCATCCTAGTCGACATGGATCAGGCCCTATCAACCCAGTCTAAATGGATCAGGTCCTATCATCCCAGTCTAAATGGATCAGGTCCTATCAACCTTTCCCAGTCTAAATGGATCAAGTCCTATCATCCCAGTCGACATGGATCAGGCCCTATCAACCCAGTCTAAATGGATCAGGTCCTTTCATCCCAGTCTAAATGGATCAGGTCCTATCATCCCAGTCTAAATGGATCAGGTCCTATCATCCCAGTCGACATGGATCACGCCCTATCAACCCAGTCTAAATGGATCAGGTCCTATCATCCCAGTCGACTTGGATCAGGCCCTATCAACCCAGTCTAAATGGATCAGGTCCTATCATCCCAGTCTAAATGGATCAGGTCCTATCATCCCATCCCAGTCTAAATAGATCAGGTCCTATCATCCCAGTCTAAATGGATCAGGTCCTATCATCCCATCCCAGTCTAAATAGATCAGGTCCTATCATCCCAGTCTAAATGGATCAGGTCCTATCATACCAGTATAAATGGATCAGGTCAGATCATCCCATCCTAGTCGATATGGATCAGGCCCTATCAACCCAGTCTAAATGGATCAGGTCCTATCATCCCAGTCTAAATGGATCAGGTTCTATCATCCTTTCCCAGTCTAAATGGATCAGGTCCTATCATCCCAGTCGACATGGATCAGGCCCTATCAACCCAGTCTAAATGGATCAGGTCCTATCATCCCAGTCTAAACGGATCAGGTCCTATCATCCCTCTCTAAATGGATCAGATCCTATCATCCCATCCCAGTCTAAATGGATCAGGTGCTATCATCCCAGTCGACATGGATCAGGTCCTTTCATCCCAGTCTAAATGGAACAGGTCCTATCATCCCAGTCTAAATAGATCAGGTCCTATCATCCCAGTCGACATGGATCAGGCCCTATCAACCCAGTCTAAATGGATCAGGTCCTATCATCCCAGTCTAAATGGATCAGGTCCTATCATCCCATCCCAGTCTAAATAGATCAGGTCCTATCAACCCAGTTTAAATGGATCAGGTCCTATCATCCCAGTCTAAATGGATCATGTCCTATCATCCTTTCCCAGTCTAAATGGATCAGGTCCTATCATCCCAGTCGACATGGATCAGGCCCTATCAACCCAGTCTAAATGGATCAGGTCCTTTCATCCCAGTCTAAATGGATCAGGTCCTATCATCCCAGTCTAAATGGATCAGGTCCTATCATCCCAGTCGACATGGATCACGCCCTATCAACCCAGTCTAAATGGATCAGGTCCTATCATCCCAGTCGACTTGGATCAGGCCCTATCAACCCAGTCTAAATGGATCAGGTCCTATCATCCCAGTCTAAATGGATCAGGTCCTATCATCCCATCCCAGTCTAAATAGATCAGGTCCTATCATCCCAGTCTAAATGGATCAGGTCCTATCATCCCATCCCAGTCTAAATAGATCAGGTCCTATCATCCCAGTCTAAATGGATCAGGTCCTATCATACCAGTATAAATGGATCAGGTCAGATCATCCCATCCTAGTCGATATGGATCAGGCCCTATCAACCCAGTCTAAATGGATCAGTTCCTATCATCCCAGTCTAAATGTTTCAGGTTCTATCATCCTTTCCCAGTCTAAATGGATCAGGTCCTATCATCCCAGTCGACATGGATCAGGCCCTATCAACCCAGTCTAAATGGATCAGGTCCTATCATCCCAGTCTAAATGGATCAGGTCCTATCATCCCTCTCTAAATGGATCAGATCCTATCATCCCATCCCAGTCTAAATGGATCAGGTGCTATCATCCCAGTCGACATGGATCAGGTCCTTTCATCCCAGTCTAAATGGAACAGGTCCTATCATCCCAGTCTAAATGGATCAGGTCCTATCATCCCAGTCGACATGGATCAGGCCCTATCAACCCAGTCTAAATGGATCAGGTCCTATCATCCCAGTCTAAATGGATCAGGTCCTATCATCCCATCCCAGTCTAAATAGATCAGGTCCTATCAACCCAGTTTAAATGGATCAGGTCCTATCATCCCAGTCTAAATGGATCATGTCCTATCATCCTTTCCCAGTCTAAATGGATCAGGTCCTATCATCCCAGTCGACATGGATCAGGCCCTATCAACCCAGTCTAAATGGATCAGGTCCTATCATCCCAGTCTAAATGGATCAGGTCCTATCATTCCAGTCTAAATGGATCAGGTCCTATCATCCCATCCCAGTCTAAATAGATCAGGTCCTATCATCCCAGTCTAAATGGATCAGGTCCTATCATACCAGTATAAATGGATCAGGTCAGATCATCCCATCCTAGTCGACATGGATCAGGCCCTATCAACCCAGTCTAAATGGATCAGGTCCTATCATCCCATCCTAGTCGACATGGATCAGGCCCTATCAACCCAGTCTAAATGGATCAGGTCCTATCATCCCAGTCTAAATGGATCAGGTCCTATCAACCTTTCCCAGTCTAAATGGATCAAGTCCTATCATCCCAGTCGACATGGATCAGGCCCTATCAACCCAGTCTAAATGGATCAGGTCCTTTCATCCCAGTCTAAATGGATCAGGTCCTATCATCCCAGTCTAAATGGATCAGGTCCTATCATCCCAGTCGACATGGATCACGCCCTATCAACCCAGTCTAAATGGATCAGGTCCTATCATCCCAGTCGACTTGGATCAGGCCCTATCAACCCAGTCTAAATGGATCAGGTCCTATCATCCCAGTCTAAATGGATCAGGTCCTATCATCCCATCCCAGTCTAAATAGATCAGGTCCTATCATCCCAGTCTAAATGGATCAGGTCCTATCATCCCATCCCAGTCTAAATAGATCAGGTCCTATCATCCCAGTCTAAATGGATCAGGTCCTATCATACCAGTATAAATGGATCAGGTCAGATCATCCCATCCTAGTCGATATGGATCAGGCCCTATCAACCCAGTCTAAATGGATCAGGTCCTATCATCCAAGTCTAAATGGATCAGGTTCTATCATCCTTTCCCAGTCTAAATGGATCAGGTCCTATCATCCCAGTCGACATGGATCAGGCCCTATCAACCCAGTCTAAATGGATCAGGTCCTATCATCCCAGTCTAAACGGATCAGGTCCTATCATCCCTCTCTAAATGGATCAGATCCTATCATCCCATCCCAGTCTAAATGGATCAGGTGCTATCATCCCAGTCGACATGGATCAGGTCCTTTCATCCCAGTCTAAATGGAACAGGTCCTATCATCCCAGTCTAAATAGATCAGGTCCTATCATCCCAGTCGACATGGATCAGGCCCTATCAACCCAGTCTAAATGGATCAGGTCCTATCATCCCAGTCTAAATGGATCAGGTCCTATCATCCCATCCCAGTCTAAATAGATCAGGTCCTATCAACCCAGTTTAAATGGATCAGGTCCTATCATCCCAGTCTAAATGGATCATGTCCTATCATCCTTTCCCAGTCTAAATGGATCAGGTCCTATCATCCCAGTCGACATGGATCAGGCCCTATCAACCCAGTCTAAATGGATCAGGTCCTTTCATCCCAGTCTAAATGGATCAGGTCCTATCATCCCAGTCTAAATGGATCAGGTCCTATCATCCCAGTCGACATGGATCACGCCCTATCAACCCAGTCTAAATGGATCAGGTCCTATCATCCCAGTCGACTTGGATCAGGCCCTATCAACCCAGTCTAAATGGATCAGGTCCTATCATCCCAGTCTAAATGGATCAGGTCCTATCATCCCATCCCAGTCTAAATAGATCAGGTCCTATCATCCCAGTCTAAATGGATCAGGTCCTATCATCCCATCCCAGTCTAAATAGATCAGGTCCTATCATCCCAGTCTAAATGGATCAGGTCCTATCATACCAGTATAAATGGATCAGGTCAGATCATCCCATCCTAGTCGATATGGATCAGGCCCTATCAACCCAGTCTAAATGGATCAGGTCCTATCATCCCAGTCTAAATGTTTCAGGTTCTATCATCCTTTCCCAGTCTAAATGGATCAGGTCCTATCATCCCAGTCGACATGGATCAGGCCCTATCAACCCAGTCTAAATGGATCAGGTCCTATCATCCCAGTCTAAATGGATCAGGTCCTATCATCCCTCTCTAAATGGATCAGATCCTATCATCCCATCCCAGTCTAAATGGATCAGGTGCTATCATCCCAGTCGACATGGATCAGGTCCTTTCATCCCAGTCTAAATGGAACAGGTCCTATCATCCCAGTCTAAATGGATCAGGTCCTATCATCCCAGTCGACATGGATCAGGCCCTATCAACCCAGTCTAAATGGATCAGGTCCTATCATCCCAGTCTAAATGGATCAGGTCCTATCATCCCATCCCAGTCTAAATAGATCAGGTCCTATCAACCCAGTTTAAATGGATCAGGTCCTATCATCCCAGTCTAAATGGATCATGTCCTATCATCCTTTCCCAGTCTAAATGGATCAGGTCCTATCATCCCAGTCGACATGGATCAGGCCCTATCAACCCAGTCTAAATGGATCAGGTCCTATCATCCCAGTCTAAATGGATCAGGTCCTATCATTCCAGTCTAAATGGATCAGGTCCTATCATCCCATCCCAGTCTAAATAGATCAGGTCCTATCATCCCAGTCTAAATGGATCAGGTCCTATCATACCAGTATAAATGGATCAGGTCAGATCATCCCATCCTAGTCGACATGGATCAGGCCCTATCAACCCAGTCTAAATGGATCAGCTCCTATCATCCCAGTCTAAATGGATCGGGTCCTATCAACCTTTCCCAGTCTAAATGGATCAGGTCCTATCATCCCAGTCGACATGGATCAGGCCCTATCAACCCAGTCTAAATGGATCAGGTCCTATCATCCTTTCCCAGTCTAAATGGATCAGGTCCTATCAACCGAGTCTAAATAGATCTGTTCCTTTCATCCAATCCCAGTCTAAATGGATCAGGACCTATCATGCCAGTCTAAATGGATCAGGTCCTATCATCCCAGTCTAAATGTATTAGTTCCTATCATCCCAGTCTAAATGGATCAGGTCCTATCAACCCAGTCTAAATGGATCAGGCCCTATCATCCCAGTCTAAATGGATCATGTCCTATCATCCCAGTCGAAATTGATTAGGTCTTATCATCAATGTCTAAATGGATCAGGTCCTATCATCCCAGTCTAAATGGATCAGGTCCTATCATCCCAGTCTAAATGGATCGTGTCCTATCATCCCAATCGAAATGGATCAGGTCCTATCATCCCAGTCTAAATGGATCCGGTCCTATCATCCCAGTCTAAATGGATCAGGTCCTATCATCCCAGTCTAAATGGACCAGGTCCTATCATCCCATCCCAATCGAAATGGATCAGGTCCTATCATCCCAGTCTAAATGGATCCGGTCCTATCATCCCAGTCTAAATGGATCAGGTCCTATCATCCCAGTCAAAATGGATCAGGTCCTATCATCCTTTGCCAGTCTAAATGGATCAGGTCCTATCATCCCAGTCGACATGGATCAGGCCCTATCAACCCAGTATATATGGATCAGGTCCTATCATCCAAGTCTAAATGGATCAGGTCCTATCAATCCAGTCTAAATGGATCAGGTCCTATCATCCCTCTCTAAATGGATCAGATCCTATCATCCCATCCCAGTCTAAATGGATCAGGTCCTATCATTCCAGTCTAAATGGATCAGATCCTATCATCCCAGTCTAAATGGACCAGGTCCTATAATCCCATCCCAGTTTAAATGGATCAAGTCCTATCATCCCAGTCTAAATGGATCAGGTGCTATCATCCCAGTCGACATGGATCAGGTCCTTTCATCCCAGTCTAAATGGATCAGGTCCGATCATCACATCCCAGTCTAAATGGATCAGGTCCGATCATCCCATCCCAGTCTAAATGGATCAGGTCCTATCATCCCAGTCTAAATGGATCAGATCCTATCATCCCAGTATAAATGGATCAGGTCAGATCATCCCATCCCAGTCGACATGGATCAGGCCCTATCAACCCAGTCTAAATGGATCAGGTCCTATCATCCCAGTCTAAATGGATCAGGTCCTATCATCCTTTCCCAGTCTAAATGGATCAGGTCCTATCATCCCAGTCGACATGGATCAGGCCCTAGTAACCCAGTCTAAATGGATCAGGTCCTATCATCCCAGTCTAAATGGATCAGGTCCTATCATCCTTTCCCAGTCTAAATGGATAAGGTCCTATCATCCTTTCCCAGTCTAAATGGATGATGTCCTATCATCCCAGTCGACATGGAGCAGGTCCTATCATACCAGTATAAATGGATCAGGTCAGATCATCCCATCCTAGTCGACATGGATCAGGCCCTATCAACCCAGTCTAAATGGATCAGGTCCTATCATCCCAGTCTAAATGGATCAGGTCCTATCAACCTTTCCCAGTCTAAATGGATCAGGTCCTATCATCCCAGTCGACATGGATCAGGCCCTATCAACCCAGTCTAAATGGATCAGGTCCTATCATCCCAGTCTAAATGGATCAGGTCCTATCATCCTTTCCCAGTCTAAATGGACCAGGTCCTATCAACCGAGTCTAAATAGATCTGTTCCTTTCATCCCATCCCAGTCTAAATATATCTGTTCCTTTCATCCCATCCCAGTCTAAATGGATCAGGACCTATCATGCCAGTCTAAATGGATCAGGTCCTATCATCCCTGTCTAAATGTATCAGGTCCTATCATCCCAGTCTAAATGTATCAGGTCCTATCATGCCAGTCTAAATGGATCAGGTCCTATCATCCCAGTCGACATGGATCAGGCCCTATCAACCCAGTCTAAATGGATCAGGTCCTATCATCCCAGTCTAAATGGATCAGGTCCTATCATCCCTCTCTAAATGGATCAGATCCTATCATCCCATCCCAGTCTAAATGGATCAGGTGCTATCATCCCAGTCGACATGGATCAGGTCCTTTCATCCCAGTCTAAATGGAACAGGTCCTATCATCCCAGTCTAAATGGATCAGGTCCTATCATCCCAGTCGACATGGATCAGGCCCTATCAACCCAGTCTAAATGGATCAGGTCCTATCATCCCAGTCTAAATGGATCAGGTCCTATCATCCCATCCCAGTCTAAATAGATCAGGTCCTATCAACCCAGTTTAAATGGATCAGGTCCTATCATCCCAGTCTAAATGGATCATGTCCTATCATCCTTTCCCAGTCTAAATGGATCAGGTCCTATCATCCCAGTCGACATGGATCAGGCCCTATCAACCCAGTCTAAATGGATCAGGTCCTATCATCCCAGTCTAAATGGATCAGGTCCTATCATTCCAGTCTAAATGGATCAGGTCCTATCATCCCATCCCAGTCTAAATAGATCAGGTCCTATCATCCCAGTCTAAATGGATCAGGTCCTATCATACCAGTATAAATGGATCAGGTCAGATCATCCCATCCTAGTCGACATGGATCAGGCCCTATCAACCCAGTCTAAATGGATCAGCTCCTATCATCCCAGTCTAAATGGATCGGGTCCTATCAACCTTTCCCAGTCTAAATGGATCAGGTCCTATCATCCCAGTCGACATGGATCAGGCCCTATCAACCCAGTCTAAATGGATCAGGTCCTATCATCCTTTCCCAGTCTAAATGGATCAGGTCCTATCAACCGAGTCTAAATAGATCTGTTCCTTTCATCCAATCCCAGTCTAAATGGATCAGGACCTATCATGCCAGTCTAAATGGATCAGGTCCTATCATCCCAGTCTAAATGTATTAGTTCCTATCATCCCAGTCTAAATGGATCAGGTCCTATCAACCCAGTCTAAATGGATCAGGCCCTATCATCCCAGTCTAAATGGATCATGTCCTATCATCCCAGTCGAAATTGATTAGGTCTTATCATCAATGTCTAAATGGATCAGGTCCTATCATCCCAGTCTAAATGGATCAGGTCCTATCATCCCAGTCTAAATGGATCGTGTCCTATCATCCCAATCGAAATGGATCAGGTCCTATCATCCCAGTCTAAATGGATCCGGTCCTATCATCCCAGTCTAAATGGATCAGGTCCTATCATCCCAGTCTAAATGGACCAGGTCCTATCATCCCATCCCAATCGAAATGGATCAGGTCCTATCATCCCAGTCTAAATGGATCCGGTCCTATCATCCCAGTCTAAATGGATCAGGTCCTATCATCCCAGTCAAAATGGATCAGGTCCTATCATCCTTTGCCAGTCTAAATGGATCAGGTCCTATCATCCCAGTCGACATGGATCAGGCCCTATCAACCCAGTATATATGGATCAGGTCCTATCATCCAAGTCTAAATGGATCAGGTCCTATCAATCCAGTCTAAATGGATCAGGTCCTATCATCCCTCTCTAAATGGATCAGATCCTATCATCCCATCCCAGTCTAAATGGATCAGGTCCTATCATTCCAGTCTAAATGGATCAGATCCTATCATCCCAGTCTAAATGGACCAGGTCCTATAATCCCATCCCAGTTTAAATGGATCAAGTCCTATCATCCCAGTCTAAATGGATCAGGTGCTATCATCCCAGTCGACATGGATCAGGTCCTTTCATCCCAGTCTAAATGGATCAGGTCCGATCATCACATCCCAGTCTAAATGGATCAGGTCCGATCATCCCATCCCAGTCTAAATGGATCAGGTCCTATCATCCCAGTCTAAATGGATCAGATCCTATCATCCCAGTATAAATGGATCAGGTCAGATCATCCCATCCCAGTCGACATGGATCAGGCCCTATCAACCCAGTCTAAATGGATCAGGTCCTATCATCCCAGTCTAAATGGATCAGGTCCTATCATCCTTTCCCAGTCTAAATGGATCAGGTCCTATCATCCCAGTCGACATGGATCAGGCCCTAGTAACCCAGTCTAAATGGATCAGGTCCTATCATCCCAGTCTAAATGGATCAGGTCCTATCATCCTTTCCCAGTCTAAATGGATAAGGTCCTATCATCCTTTCCCAGTCTAAATGGATGAGGTCCTATCATCCCAGTCGACATGGAGCAGGTCCTATCATACCAGTATAAATGGATCAGGTCAGATCATCCCATCCTAGTCGACATGGATCAGGCCCTATCAACCCAGTCTAAATGGATCAGGTCCTATCATCCCAGTCTAAATGGATCAGGTCCTATCAACCTTTCCCAGTCTAAATGGATCAGGTCCTATCATCCCAGTCGACATGGATCAGGCCCTATCAACCCAGTCTAAATGGATCAGGTCCTATCATCCCAGTCTAAATGGATCAGGTCCTATCATCCTTTCCCAGTCTAAATGGACCAGGTCCTATCAACCGAGTCTAAATAGATCTGTTCCTTTCATCCCATCCCAGTCTAAATATATCTGTTCCTTTCATCCCATCCCAGTCTAAATGGATCAGGACCTATCATGCCAGTCTAAATGGATCAGGTCCTATCATCCCTGTCTAAATGTATCAGGTCCTATCATCCCAGTCTAAATGTATCAGGTCCTATCATCCCAGTCTAAATGGATCAGGTCCTATCAACCCAGTCTAAATGGATCAGGCCCTATCATCCCAGTCTAAATGGATCATGTCCTATCATCCCAGTCGAAATTGATTAGGTCCTATCATCAATGTCTAAATGGATCAGGTCCTATCATCCCAGTCTAAATGGATCAGGTCCTATCATCCCAACCCAGTCTAAATGGATCAAGTCCTATCATCCCAGTCTAAATGGATCAGGTCCTATCATCCCAGTCTAAATGGATCGGGTCCTATCATCCCAATCTAAATGGATCAGGTCCTATCATCCCAGTCTAAATGGATCAGGTCCTATCATCCCAGTCTAAATGGATCAGGTCCTATCATCCCAGTCTAAATGGACCAGGTCCTATCATCCCATCCCAATCAAAATGGATCAGGTCCTATCAACCCAGTCTAAATGGATCAGGTCCTATCATCCCAGTCTAAATGGATCAGGTCCTATCATCCTTTGCCAGTCTAAATGGATCAGGTCCTATCATCCCAGTCGACATGGATCAGGCCCTATCAACCCAGTATATATGGATCAGGTCCTATCATCCAAGTCTAAATGGATCAGGTCCTATCAATCCAGTCTAAATGGATCAGGTCCTATCATCCCAGTCTAAATGGATCAAGTCCTATCATCCCAACCCAGTCTAAATGGATCAGGTCCTATCATCCCTCTCTAAATGGATCAGATCCTATCATCCCATCCCAGTCTAAATGGATCAGGTCCTATCATTCCAGTCTAAATGGATCAGGTCCTATCATCCCAGTCTAAATGGACCAGGTCCTATAATCCCATTCCAGTTTAAATGGATCAAGTCCTATCATCCCAGTCTAAATGGATCAGGTGCTATCATCCCAGTCGACATGGATCAGGTCCTTTCATCCCAGTCTAAATGGATCAGGTCCGATCATCACATCCCAGTCTAAATGGATCAGGTCCGATCATCCCATCCCAGTCGACATGGATCAGGCCCTATCAACCCAGTCTAAATGGATCAGGTCCTATCATCCCAGTCTAAATGGATCAGGTCCTATCATCCTTTCCCAGTCTAAATGGATCAGGTCCTATCATCCCAGTCGACATGGATCAGGCCCTAGCAACCCAGTCTAAATGGATCAGGTCCTATCATCCCAGTCTAAATGGATCAGGTCCTATCATCCTTTCCCAGTCTAAATGGATAAGGTCCTATCATCCTTTCCCAGTCTAAATGGATGAGGTCCTATCATCCCAGTCGACATGGAGCAGGCCCTATCATCCCAGTCTAAATGGATCAGGTCCTATCAACCCAGTCTAAATGGATCCGATCCTATCATCCCAGTATAAATGGATCAGGTCAGATCATTCCATCCCAGTCTAAATGGACCAGGTCCTATCATCCCAGTCTAAATGGATCAGGTCCTATCAACCCAGTCTAAATGGATCAGGTCCTATCATCCCAGTATACATGGATCAGGTCAGATCATCCCATCCCAGTCGACTTGGATCAGGCCCTATCAACCCAGTCTAAATGGATCAGGTCCTAACATCCCAGTCTAAATGGATCAGGTCCTATCATCCTTTCCCAGTCTAAATGGATCAGGCCCTATCATCCCAGTCTAAATGGATCAGGTCCTATCATCCCAGTCTAAATGGATCAGGTCATATCATCCCAGTCTAAATGGATCAGGTCCTATCATCCCAGTCGACATGGAGCAGGCCCTATCATCCCAGTCTAAATGGATCAGGTCCTATCAACCGAGTCTAAATGGATCAGGTCCTTTCATCCCATCCCAGTCTAAATGGATCAGGCCCTATCATGCCAGTCTAAATGGATCAGGTCCTATCAACCGAGTCTAAATGGATCAGGTCCTTTCATTCCATCCCAGTTTAAATGGATCAGGTCCTTTCATTCCATCCCAGTCTAAATGGACCAGGTCCTATCATCCCAGTCTAAATGGATCAGGTCCGATCATTCCATCCCAGTCTAAATGGATCAGGTCCTATAAACCCAGTCTAAATGGATCAGGTTCTATCATCCCAGTCTAAATGGATCAGGTTCTATCATCCCAGTCTAAATGGATCAGATCCTATCATCCCAGTATAAATGGATCAGGTCCGATAATTCCATCCCAGTCTAAATGGACTAGGTCCTATCATCCCAGTCTAAATGGATCAGGTCCTATCAACCCAGTCTAAATGGATCAGGTCCTATCATCCCATCCCAGTCTAAATGGATCAGGCCCTATCATCCCTGTCTAAATGGATCATCCCAGTCTAAATGTATCAGGTCCTATAATCCCAGTCTAAATGGATCAGGTCCTATCATCCCAACCCAGTCTAAATGGATCAGGTCCTATCATCCCAGTCTAAATGGATCAGGTCCTATCATCCCAGTCTAAATGTGTCAGGTTCTATTATACCATCCCAGTCTAAATGGATCAAATCCTATCATCCCAGTCTAAATGGATCAGGTCCTATCATCCCAGTCTAAATGGAGCAGGTCCTATCATCCCATCCCAGTCTAAATGGATCAGGTCCTATCATCCCAGTCTAAATGGATCAGGTCCTATCATCCCAGTCTAAATGGATCAGGTCCTATCATCCCATCCCAATCTAAATGGATCAGGTCCTATCATCCCATCCCAGTCTAAATGGATCATGTCCTAACATCCCATCCCCATGTAAATGGATCAGGTCCTATCATTCCTTTTCAGTGTAAATGGATCAGGTCCTATCATCCCATCCCCGTGTAAATGGATCAGGTCCTATCATCCCAGTATAAATGGATCAGGTCCTATCATTCCAGTTTAAATGGATCAGGTCCTATCATTCCTTTCCAGGCAAATCTAAATGGATCAGGTTCTATTATCCTAGACCAGACGAGTCTAAATGGATCAGGTCCCATCCTCCCAGCTTAGCCAGAGATGGGTGAGGGGTGTGAGGGTAGAAGAGGGGTGGGTATTTGTTTTGTTGGGGGATGGGGCGGTTAGCGCTGGAGGAAGGTGGGCAGTGAAGCGTGAACACGTGGCTGTGTAGAGTTTTGTGTGTGTATAACTGAGTGTGTTAATAACTGTGCACGTCCACACACAAACCTGCAGGCAGAGCTAGCTACATGTCCTCTCCCCCTCCTCCCCTCCAGATCCCCTGATCCTGACCCACTTTCCCTCCTCCCCCAGCTCCACTTTTCCTCCTCCCCCAGCTCCACTTTCCCTCCTCCCTCCCCCTGCTGTATTCTCCTTCTCTTTAATTGCTGCGCGGCACACTGAGGCCATCTGTTCAACTCAGCCCCGGTCATCGTCGTCATGGTGATACCGGGAGGCTTTTCGGATTTGCCGTAGGACTCATCCCAGGGTGAGTCAGAAGCGATAGGAGGGATAGAAGAGATAGAGAATATATAGTAGTGATATGAAAGAGCAAATATAAAGGAGTGAGAGTAGATAGAATATATAGGAGGGATAGAAGAGAGAGAATATAAAGGAGTGATATGAAAGATAGAAGAGAGAATATATAGGAGAGAGTAGATAGAATTTATAGGAGTGATATGAAGGATAGAAGAGAAAATATATAGGAGTGATATGAGAGAGAGAATATGTAGGAGAGAGAGTAGATATAATATATAGGAGTGATATGAAAGTTAGAAGAGAGAATATATAGGAGAGAGAGTGGATAGAATTTATAGGAGTGATATGAAAGATAGAAGAGATAAAATATACAGGAGAGAGTAGATAGAATAATAAGAAGAGATATGAGGGATAGAAGAGATAGGAGGGATAGAAGAGATAGGAGGGATAGAAGAGATAGGAGGGATAGAAGAGATAGGAGGGATAGAAGAGATAGGAGGGATAGAAGAGATAGGAGGGATAGAAGAGATAGGAGGGATAGAAGAGATAGGAGGGATAGAAGAGAAATACATGTAATATGGTTTCATTTGTGAGGCAGTCTGTCTCCTTCATCACTCTCTCTGACAGGGAAACATATGGAGGCTATCAGAAGAAACAAGACACTGCTGTCAATTTAACCCAGAGAAGAGCAGCTTGATCCTAGAGTTGCCTACATGTACAGTGTCAGAGAGAGGGAGAGGCTGCTAATGAGACATGGTTCCTGGGTTGGGGTAATTGGTCTGTCTGTCTGTCTGTCTGTCTGTCTGTCTGTCTGTCTGTCTAGGGTACCATTTAAGACCAACCTCAAGAGATGCTGGCCTAGCTAGATGTAGTGATGCTGGCAGGCAGGCTTGTGTGTGTTGCCAGTCATCATTTTGAATGGGGTTCATGTTAAACCAGGTGATCTTGCTGACAGGGCAACTCTCACTGTGTGATTTGTTTGGTTTGGAGGAACCCCATACTAAAGGACTTCACGGGTCCTACAGACCCTAAATTACCAGATCCGACCCAGGACATAAGCGGATCCAGGTCCTAAATGCGGACGTTTGTCTCGGATATGTTTTGGGTCTGATATAATTGCCACAGTTCTCTGGTATGTGCAATTAAAATGCATTTACTGTGTAAATCATCCTCTGTTAAAGTTATGTGTGTGAGGAGATGAGAACTGCAGTAGCTTGTTATCTTTTTCAGCCAATTGCAACTCAATAAAATGTCTATCTTCTGTCCAGCTGAAACTGGTTCTGGCTGCTCACCTTATGTGTACTGCTGAGGAGAGAGAGAAGAGGGTGAGTCAGAGGAGCCTTGGCTGATAGGAGAAAGAAGAGGGCGAGTCAGAGGATCCTTGGCCTAGGCTGATAGGAGAGAGAGAAGAGGGCGAGTCAGAGGATCCTTGGCCTAGGCTGATAGGAGAGAGAGAAGAGGGCGAGTCAGAGGATCCTTGGCCTAGGCTGATAGGAGAGAGAGAAGAGGGCGAGTCACAGTAGCCTTGGCTGATAGGAGAGAGAAGAGGGTGAGTCAGAGGAGCCTTGGCTGATAGGAGAGAGAAGAGGGCGAGTCAGAGGATCCTTGGCCTAGGCTGATAGGAGAGAGAGAAGATGGCGAGTCAGAGGATCCTTGGCCTAGGCTGATAGGAGAGAGAGAAGAGGGCGAGTCAGAGGATCCTTGGCCTAGGCTGATAGGAGAGAGAAGAGGGCGAGTCACAGTAGCCTTGGCTGATAGGCTGCTGTTAATTGCATAGATGGAGGCCTTTTTAATTGAAGTAAAACAAAAGTTAAAGGAGAGTGTCATTTAACAGAAGCCGACAAGGGGAATGTCCTCGGGGCATTTTGCTAACTTTAATTGATTTAATTAAATATTTATTATAATTTGTTTTATCATAATTGTTATTGTGTATTATTATTGTAGGCCTATTTAAGGATCTAAACCAGTTCTTTAAGTAAGCAACAACTGTTTTTTGTTTCCTTTTGTTGAGACATTTTCACTGTCTTTTTGATTTTGTGGTCCATATGCTAAAAGGTTAAAATGTTAAAAGTAGGCCTGTTTTAAAATAAGTAGCAGATAGCCTAGCAGTTAAGAGCATTGGGCCAATAACCGAAAGGTTGCTGGTTTGAATCCCGAACCGACTAGGTGAAAGATCTACCAATGTGCCCTTGAGCAAGGCATTGAACCCTAATTGCTCCTGTAAGTCACTCTGGATAATAGCGTCTGCTAAATTACTAAAATGTAAATGCATTAGCCTATTGCTGTCATTTGTTGTTAGGCCTACGGTATGCACTGGCATTGGTTGGTAGGCCTACGGTATGCACTGGCCTTGGTTGGTAGGCCTACGGTATGCACTGGCCTTGGTTGGTAGACCTACGGTATGCACTGGCCTTGGTTGGTAGGCCTACGGTATGCACTGGCCTTGGTTGGTAGGCCTACGGTATGCACTGGCCTTGGTTGGTAGGCCTACGGTATGCACTGGCCTTGGTTGGTAGGCCTACGGTATGCACTGGCCTTGGTTGGTAGGCCTACGGTATGCACTGGCCTTGGTTGGTAATTGCTGCAATATAAGCCTGTTCCAAACGTTTGTGAAGGTTTGAACCAGTTCTTTAAATATTCAACAAATGTTTTGTTTCATTCTGTTGAGCCATTTCCTTCCAACTGTTATGTTGTGTTTGCTGCAATGTAATAGAATTACAATGTTACTCAAACCATGAAAAGGAAAAACCAAGAGGGCAAGACGCCAAACTTAATGCCGCAATATAATAACCCTTGGTATTTTCCATATAAAATGACTTGATTTACTTTTAATATTACCCTAAAGTTCAGCCACTTTTGTGACGGTTTTGTGTGGTATTAACCTGCTGTACTGCAGGCATATGAAGGCAGTGCGCACCGCCAACAGTTGGATTTGAGGTGAGGAAGAATGTTTTAGGCCTACCAGAGTTATTACTCCTGTGATTTAACAATATAATAAAACATATTCTGATAGAAAATCTACGAATTAGCCTCCTGTACGCCTATATCTGTACAGTAGTAGTAGATATAGTATAAATAAATCCATGTCGTTGTTCGGAAAATGTTGCCAGCATACCTTCCGTCTCTCTAGGACCTAGCTTCTCTTCCTTGTTTGTTTGTTTATTGATGGGACTGGCAGTGCCCAGTCTGTTTATTTATGGGGCTGGCAGTGCCCAGTCTGTTTATTTATGGGGCTGGCAGTGTCCAGTCTGTTTATTTATGGGGCTGGCAGTGCCCAGTAAGAGGTTGTATTGTTTGTTTATTGATGGGGCTGGCAGTGCCCAGTAAGAGGTTGTATTGTTTGTTTATTGATGGGGCTGGCAGTGCCCAGTAAGAGGTTGTATTTTTTGTTTATTTATGGGGCTGGCAGTGCCCAGTCTGATGTTTATTTATGGGGCTGGCAGTGCCCAGTCTGTTTATTTATGGGGCTGGCAGTGCCCAGTCTGTTTATTTATGGGGCTGGCAGTGCCCAGTCTGATGTTTATTTATGGGGCTGGCAGTGCCCAGTCTGATGTTTACTTATGGGGCTGGCTGTGCCCAGTCTGATGTTTATTTATGGGGCTGGCAGTGCCCAGTCTGTTGATTTATGGGGCTGGCAGTGCCCAGTCTGTTTATTTATGGGGCTGGCAGTGCCCAGTCTGATGTTTATTTATGGGGCTGGCAGTGCCCAGTCTGATGTTTATTCATGGGGCTGGCTGTGCCCAGTCTGATGTTTATTTATGGGGCTGGCAGTGCCCAGTCTGATGTTTATTTATGGGGCTGGCAGTGCCCAGTCTGTTTATTTATGGGGCTGGCAGTGCCCAGTCTGTTTATTTATGGGGCTGGCAGTGCCCAGTCTGATGTTTATTTATGGGGCTGGCAGTGCCCAGTCTGATGTTTATTTATGGGGCTGGCAGTGCCCAGTCTGATGTTTATTTATGGGGCTGGCAGAGCCCAGTCTGATGTTTATTTATGGGTCTGGCAGAGCCCAGTTTGATGTTTATTTATGGGGCTGGCAGTGCCCAGTCTGATGTTTATTTATGGAGCTGGCAGTGCCCAGTCTGATGTTTATTTATGGATCTGGCAGAGCCCAGTCTGTTTATTTATGGGGCTGGCAGAGCCCAGTCTGATGTTTATTTATGGGGCTGGCAGAGCCCAGTTTGATGTTTATTTATGGGGCTGGCAGTGCCCAGTCTGATGTTTATTTATGAGGCTGGCAGTGCCCAGTCTGTTTATTTATGGGGCTGGCAGTGCCCAGTCTGATGTTTATTTATGGGGCTGGCAGTGCCCAGTCTGATGTTTATTTATGGGGCTGGCAGTGCCCAGTCTGATGTTTATTTATGGGGCTGGCAGAGCCCAGTCTGATGTTTATTTATGGGGCTGGCAGTGCCCAGTCTGTTTATTTATGGGGCTGGCAGTGCCCAGTCTGATGTTTATTTATGGGGCTGGCAGTGCCCAGTCTGATGTTTATTCATGGGGCTGGCTGTGCCCAGTCTGATGTTTATTTATGGGGCTGGCAGTGCCCAGTCTGATGTTTACTTATGGGGCTGGCAGTGCCCAGTCTGATGTTTATTCATGGGGCTGGCTGTGCCCAGTCTGATGTTTATTCATGGGGCTGGCTGTGCCCAGTCTGATGTTTATTCATGGGGCTGGCTGTGCCCAGTCTGATGTTTATTCATGGGGCTGGCTGTGCCCAGTCTGATGTTTATTCATGGGGCTGGCTGTGCCCAGTCTGATGTTTACTTATGGGGCTAGCAGTGCCCAGTCTGATGTTTATTTATGGGGCTGGCAGTGCCCAGTCTGATGTTTATTTATGGGGCTGGCAGTGCCCAGTCTGATGTTTATTTATGGGGCTGGCAGTGCCCAGTCTGATGTTTACTTATGGGGCTGGCAGTGCCCAGGTAGGCTCATGTCGCCTGGTAGGCTCATGTCGCTGGGCAGCTCGCTGCTGGGTATACCTTCGTAGTCCGTAATAGTTTGCAAACCCTGCCACATCCGACGAGCATCTGAGCCGGTGTTGTAGGATTCAATCTTAGTCCTGTATTTACACTTGGCTGTTTGATGGTTTGTCTGAGGGCATAACAGGTTGTCTTAAAAGCATCCGGGTTAGAGTCCCGCTCTCTTGATTTTGTTTTGGTCTTTTAAAATACATAACAGATTCACTGTTTGTTGTTGTGTTGAATTGATGCTGATGCACAGGAGCAGGCCAGAGGGATTGATGCTGATGTACAGGGGCAGGCCAGAGGGATTGATGCTGATGTACAGGGGCAGGCCAGAGGGATTGATGCTGATGTACAGGGGCAGGCCAGAGGGATTGATGCTGATGTACAGGGGCAGGACAGAGGGATTGATGCTGATGCACAGGGGCAGGCCAGAGGGGTTGATGCTGATACACAGGGGCAGGCCAGAGGGATGGATGCTGATGCACAGGGGCAGGCCAGAGGGATTGATGCTGATGCACAGGGGCAGGCCAGAGGGGTTGATGCTGATACACAGGGGCAGGCCAGTGGGATTGATGCTGATGCACAGGGGCAGGCCAGAGGGATAGATGCTGATACACAGGGGCAGGCCAGAGGGATTGATGCTGTGCATCCCAAATGTCACCCTGTTCCCTATTTAGTGCACTATATGGAAGTAGTGATTGGTCAACAGTAGTGCACTATAAAAGGGAATAGGGTGCCATTTGGGACACTGGCGAGTGTCATGGAGCTCCTTCTCTCCCCCCTCTCCTCCCTCTCTCCTCCTCCTCTCCGCCCTCTCTCCTCCTCCTCTCCTCCCTCTCTCATCCTCCTCTCCTCCCTCTCTCCTCCCTCTCTCCTCCCTCAGAAAATCCATCATTGAGAGAGAGAGAACCCAGCTAGCGAGAGGTCACACGAGACTTCAACTACTTCCCATGCAGATGAAATGATTGTCATTCCTGAGGTCATCCCTGAGGGGAAGCATGCTTGCATTTTATTTGATCTGTAGTTGATAATTGATGTGTTCTATCCTCCAGGTGTAGCGTTACACTTGCAGCGTATGCAAAAAAATAAATACTGAAGTAGGCTAGTGTGTGTGTGTGTGTGTGTGTGTGTGTGTGTGTGTATGTGTGTACTCCCGGCACGTAGGTGTGTGTGTGTCATGTTTCCCCTCAGGTACACACAGGGGAAATAGAGCTGAAAGATCAGCATAGAATGATTGGGCCAGGTCCATGTTAGTGCTGTAGTGGGGTAATGGGCCGGGTCCATGTTAGTGCTGTAGTGGGGTACTGGGCCGGGTCCATGTTAGTTCTGTAGTGGGGTAATGGGCCGGGTCCATGTTAGTGCTGTAGTGGGGTACTGGGCCGGGTCCATGTTAGTGCTGTAGTGGGGTAATGGGCCGGGTCCATGTTAGTGCTGTAGTGGAGTAATGGGCCTGGTCCATGTTAGTGCTGTAGTGGGGTACTGGGCCGGGTCCATGTTAGTGCTGTAGTGGGGTAATGGGCCGGGTCCATGTTAGTGCTGTAGTGGGGTACTGGGCCGGGTCCATGTTAGTTCTGTAGTGGGGTACTGGGCCGGGTCCATGTTAGTTCTGTAGTGGGGTAATGGGCCGGGTCCATGTTAGTGCTGTAGTGGGGTAATGGGCCGGGTCCATGTTAGTTCTGTAGTGGGGTACTGGGCCGGGTCCATGTTAGTTCTGTAGTGGGGTAATGGGCCGGGTCCATGTTAGTGCACTAGTGGGGTAATGGGCCGGGTCCATGTTAGTGCTGTAGTGGAGTAATGGGCCTGGTCCATGTTAGTTCTGTAGTGGGGTAATGGGCCGGGTCCATGTTAGTGCTGTAGTGGAGTAATGGGCCTGGTCCATGTTAGTGCTGTAGTGGGGTACTGGGCCGGGTCCATGTTAGTGCTGTAGTGGGGTAATGGGCCGGGTCCATGTTAGTGCTGTAGTGGGGTAATGGGCCGGGTCCATGTTAGTGCTGTAGTGGAGTAATGGGCCGGGTCCATGTTAGTGCTGTAGTGGGGTAATGGGCCGGGTCCATGTTAGTGCTGTAGTGGAGTAATGGGCCTGGTCCATGTTAGTTCTGTAGTGGGGTAATGGGCCGGGTCCATGTTAGTTCTGTAGTGGGGTACTGGGCCGGGTCCATGTTAGTTATGTAGTGGGGTAATGGGCCGGGTCCATGTTAGTTCTGTAGTTGGGTAATGGGCCGGGTCCATGTTAGTGCTGAAGTGGGGTAATGGGCCGGGTCCATGTTAGTTCTGTAGTGGGGTACTGGGCCGGGTCCATGTTAGTGCTGTAGTGGGGTACTGGGCCGGGTCCATGTTAGTGCTGTAGTGGGGTAAAGGGCCGGGTCCATGTTAGTGCTGTAGTGGGGTACTGGGCCGGGTCCATGTTAGTTCTGTAGTGGGGTAATGGGCCGGGTCCATGTTAGTGCTGTAGTGGAGTAATGGGCCGGGTCCATGTTAGTGCTGTAGTGGGGTACTGGGCCGGGTCCATGTTAGTGCTGTAGTGGGGTAATGGGCCGGGTCCATGTTAGTGCTGTAGTGGAGTAATGGGCCGGGTCCATGTTAGTGCTGTAGTGGGGTAATGGGCCGGGTCCATGTTAGTGCTGTAGTGGAGTAATGGGCCGGGTCCATGTTAGTTCTGTGGTGGGGTACTGGGCCGGGTCCATGTTAGTTCTGTAGTGGGGTAATGGGCCGGGTCCATGTTAGTGCTGTTGTGGAGTAATGGGCCGGGTCCATGTTAGTGCTGTAGTGGGGTAATGGGCCGGGTCCATGTTAGTGCTGTAGTGGGGTAATGGGCCGGGTCCATGTTAGTGCTGTAGTGGGGTACTGGGCCGGGTCCATGTTAGTTCTGTAGTGGGGTAATGGGCCGGGTCCATGTTAGTGCTGTAGTTGGGTACTGGGCCGGGTCCATGTTCGTTCTGTAGTGGGGTAATGGGCCGGGTCCATGTTAGTGCTGTAGTGGAGTAATGGGCCTGGTCCATGTTAGTGCTGTAGTGGGGTACTGGGCCGGGTCCATGTTAGTGCTGTAGTGGGGTAATGGGCCGGGTCCATGTTAGTGCTGTAGTGGAGTAATGGGCCGGGTCCATGTTAGTGCTGTAGTGGGGTAATGGGCCGGGTCCATGTTAGTGCTGTAGTGGAGTAATGGGCCGGGTCCATGTTAGTTCTGTGGTGGGGTACTGGGCCGGGTCCATGTTAGTTCTGTAGTGGGGTAATGGGCCGGGTCCATGTTAGTGCTGTTGTGGAGTAATGGGCCGGGTCCATGTTAGTGCTGTAGTGGGGTAATGGGCCGGGTCCATGTTAGTGCTGTAGTGGGGTAATGGGCCGGGTCCATGTTAGTGCTGTAGTGGGGTACTGGGCCGGGTCCATGTTATTTCTGTAGTGGGGTAATGGGCCGGGTCCATGTTAGTGCTGTAGTTGGGTACTGGGCCGGGTCCATGTTAGTTCTGTAGTGGGGTAATGGGCCGGGTCCATGTTAGTGCTGTAGTGGAGTAATGGGCCTGGTCCATGTTAGTGCTGTAGTGGGGTACTGGGCCGGGTCCATGTTAGTGCTGTAGTGGGGTAATGGGCCGGGTCCATGTTAGTGCTGTAGTGGAGTAATGGGCCGGGTCCATGTTAGTGCTGTAGTGGGGTAATGGGCCGGGTCCATGTTAGTGCTGTAGTGGAGTAATGGGCCGGGTCCATGTTAGTTCTGTGGTGGGGTACTGGGCCGGGTCCATGTTAGTTCTGTAGTGGGGTAATGGGCCGGGTCCATGTTAGTGCTGTTGTGGAGTAATGGGCCGGGTCCATGTTAGTGCTGTAGTGGGGTAATGGGCCGGGTCCATGTTAGTGCTGTAGTGGGGTAATGGGCCGGGTCCATGTTAGTGCTGTAGTGGGGTACTGGGCCGGGTCCATGTTAGTTCTGTAGTGGGGTAATGGGCCGGGTCCATGTTAGTGCTGTAGTTGGGTACTGGGCCGGGTCCATGTTAGTGCTGTAGTGGGGTAATGGGCCGGGTCCATGTTAGTGCTGTAGTGGGGTAATGGGCCGGGTCCATGTTAGTTCTGTAGTGGGGTACTGGGCCGGGTCCATGTTAGTTCTGTAGTGGGGTAATGGGCCGGGTCCATGTTAGTGCTGTAGTGGGGTACTGGGCCGGGTCCATGTTAGTGCTGTAGTGGGGTACTGGGCCGGGTCCATGTTAGTGCTGTAGTGGGGTAATGGGCCGGGTCCATGTTAGTGCTGTAGTGGGGTAATGGGCCGGGTCCATGTTAGTGCTGTAGTGGAGTAATGGGCCGGGTCCATGTTAGTGCTGTAGTGGGGTACTGGGCCGGGTCCATGTTAGTTCTGTAGTGGGGTACTGGGCCGGGTCCATGTTAGTGCTGTAGTGGGGTAATGGGCCGGGTCCATGTTAGTGCTGTAGTGGAGTAATGGGCCGGGTCCATGTTAGTGCTGTAGTGGGGTAATGGGCCGGGTCCATGTTAGTGGGGTAATGGGCCTGGTCCATGTTAGTGCTGTAGCAGGGGGATTGGCTGGTCTGCTGTTGCCTCTCACTTTAGGGCCATTTTGTAGAGAGGCCAGATGTTAAGTGAGATTTAAAGAGCTGAGGGAGGTAGGGAGAGAGGGAGGGAGAGAGAGAGAGAGAGGGAGAGAGAGAGAGGGAGAGAGGGAGAGAGAGAGAGGGAGAGGGAGAGAGGGAGAGGGAGGGAGAGAGAGCGAGAGAGGGAGAGAGGGAAAGAGAGAGAAACAGGGGGAGAGGGTGAATACAGGATGAGAGGTGAATACAGGGGGAGAGGTGAATACAGGGGGAGAGGGTGAATACAGGATGAGAGGGTGAATACAGGGGGATAGGTGAATACAGGAGGATAGGGTGAATACAGGAGGAGAGGGTGAATACAGGGGGATAGGTGAATACAGGAGGATAGGGTGAATACAGGAGGAGAGGTGAATACAGGAGGAGAGGTGAATACAGGGGGAGAGGGTGAATACAGGAGGAGAGGTGAATACAGGGGGAGAGGGTGAATACAGGATGAGAGGGTGAATACAGGGGGATAGGTGAATACAGGAGGATAGGGTGAATACAGGAGGAGAGGGTAATACAGGAGGAGAGGGTGAATACAGGAGGAGATGTGAATACAGGAGGAGATGTGAATACAGGAGGAGAGGTGAATACAGGAGGAGAGGTGAATAAAGGAGGAGAGGTGAATACAGGAGGAGAGGTGAATACAGGAGGAGAGGTGAATACAGGATGAGAGGTGAATACAGGAGGAGAGGGTGAATACAGGAGGAGAGGTGAATAAAGGAGGAGAGGTGAATACAGGAGGAGAGATGAATACAGGAGGAGAGGTGAATACAGGAGGAGAGGGTGAATACAGGAGGAGAGGTGAATACAGGAGGAGAGGGTGAATACAGGAGGAGAGGGTGAATACAGGAGGAGAGGTGAATAAAGGAGTAGAGGTGAATACAGGAGGAGAGATGAATACAGGAGGAGAGGTGAATACAGGAGGAGAGGGTGAATACAGGAGGAGAGGTGAATACAGGAGGAGAGGGTGAATACAGGAGGAGAGGTGAATACAGGAGGAGAGATGAATACAGGGGGAGAGGGTGAATACAGGATGAGAGGGTGAATACAGGGGGATAGGTGAATACAGGAGGAGAGGGTGAATACAGGACGAGAGGGTGAATACAGGATGAGAGGGTGAATACAGGATGAGAGGGTGAATACAGGATGAGAGGTGAATACAGGAGGAGAGGTTGAATACAGGATGAGAGGGTGAATACAGGATGAGAGGGTGAATACAGGATGAGAGGGTGAATACAGGATGAGAGGTGAATACAGGAGGAGAGGTTGAATACAGGAGGAGAGGTGAATACAGTAGGAGAGGTGAATACAGGAGGAGAGGGTGAATACAGGGGGAGAGGGAGAATACAGGATGAGGTGATGGTCTGGGTGATGAAGGGATCAAATCTCCCCATCAGTGTTTACAACCAGACAACACTGAATCCTGTAATCCAATGTGAAACACCATCAGTGTTTACAACCAGACAACACTGAATCCTGCAATCCAATGAGAAACACCATCAGTGTAGGTTAATCAATGAAGGAATAATGCTCGAGGGGGGAGGAGTATGTCCAATATACCGTGGCGAAGGGCTGTTGTTAGGTGGGGTACCTTAGCAGCCCTTAACCGTGGTATATTGGCCATATACTACAAAACCCTGAGGTGCCTTATTGCTAATGTCAAATTCCTGATATATGGTCTGATATACCATGGCTGTCAGCCAATCAGCATTCAGGGCTCAAACAACCCAGTTTACAATTAGAGTTTATCCCTGACAATACCTGCCGATACCTTAGTAAGGACTGAGGAGGTCTCCACGTGCTCTTATTGACAATTCCTGCCGATACCTTAGTAAGGACTGAGGAGGTCTCCACGTGCTCTTATTGACAATACCTGCCGATACCTTAGTAAGGACTGAGGAGGTCTCCACGTGCTCTTATTGACAATACCTGCCGATACCTTAGTAAGGACTGAGGAGGTCTCCAGGTGCTCTTATTGACAATACCTGCCGACACCTCAGTAAGGACTGAGGAGGTCTCCACGTGCTCTTATTGACAATACCTGCCGATACCTTAGTAAGGACTGAGGAGGTCTCCACGTGCTCTTATTGACAATACCTGCCGACACCTTAGTAAGGACTGAGGAGGTCTCCACTTGCTCTTATTGACAATACCTGCCGATACCTTAGTAAGGACTGAGGAGGTCTCCACGTGCACTTATTGACAATACCTGCCGATACCTTAGTAAGGACTGAGGAGGTCTCCACTTGCTCTTATTGACAATACCTGCCGATACCTTAGTAAGGACTGAGGAGGTCTCCACGTGCTCTTATTGACAATACCTGCCGACACCTTAGTAAGGACTGAGGAGGCCTCCACTTGCTCTTATTGACAATACCTGCCGATACCTTAGTAAGGACTGAGGAGGTCTCCACGTGCTCTTATTGACAATACCTGCCGATACCTTAGTAAGGACTGAGGAGGTCTCCGCGTGCACTTATTGACAATACCTGCCGATACCTTAGTAAGGACTGAGGAGGTCTCCACTTGCTCTTATTGACAATACCTGCCGATACCTTAGTAAGGACTGAGGAGGTCTCCACGTGCTCTTATTGACAATACCTGCCGATACCTTAGTAAGGACTGAGGAGGTCTCCGCGTGCACTTATTGACAATACCTGCCGATACCTTAGTAAGGACTGAGGAGGTCTCCGCGTGCACTTATTGACAATACCTGCCGATACCTTAGTAAGGACTGAGGAGGTCTCCACTTGCTCTTATTGACAATACCTGCCGATACCTTAGTAAGGACTGAGGAGGTCTCCACGTGCTCTTATTGACAATACCTGCCGATACCTTAGTAAGGACTGAGGAGGTCTCCGCGTGCACTTATTGACAATACCTGCCGATACCTTAGTAAGGACTGAGGAGGTCTCCACTTGCTCTTATTGACAATACCTGCCGATACCTTAGTAAGGACTGAGGAGGTCTCCGCGTGCACTTATTGACAATACCTGCCGATACCTTAGTAAGGACTGAGGAGGTCTCCACTTGCTCTTATTGACAATACCTGCCGATACCTTAGTAAGGACTGAGGAGGTCTCCACTTGCTCTTATTGACAATACCTGCCGATACCTTAGTAAGGACTGAGGAGGTCTCCACTTGCTCTTATTGACAATACCTGCCGATACCTTAGTAAGGACTGAGGAGGTCTCCACGTGCTCTTATTGACAATACCTGCCGATACCTTAGTAAGGACTGAGGAGGTCTCCACTTGCTCTTATTGACAATACCTGCCGATACCTTAGTAAGGACTGAGGAGGTCTCCAGGTGCTCTTATTGACAATACCTGCCGATACCTTAGTAAGGACTGAGGAGGTCTCCACGTGCTCTTATTGACAATACCTGCCGATACCTTAGTAAGGACTGAGGAGGTCTCCACTTGCTCTTATTGACAATACCTGCCGATACCTTAGTAAGGACTGAGGAGGTCTCCAGGTGCTCTTATTGACAATACCTGCCGATACCTTAGTAAGGACTGAGGAGGTCTCCAAGTGCTCTTATTGACAATACCTGCCGATACCTTAGTAAGGACTGAGGAGGTCTCCGCGTGCACTTATTGACACGATCCAAAATGGATGTGTTCCAAATGCCACCTTACAGGGCCCTGGTCAAACTATAATAAAGACATTTATATTCTGTAATACTAAATAGTGTGTATTGTGACTCCTTACAGGGCCCTGGTCAAACTGTAATAAAGACATATTACTAAATAGTGTGTAATATGAGTCCTTACAGGGCCCTGGTTAAACTATAATAAAGACGTATATTCTGTAATAGTGTGTAATATGATAACAAAGACTTTCTTAAAGGAATGTGTTGGATGGGTGTGATATGCGCGTCAGTGAATAAAGCCCGTCTTTGTGCTGCTGTGGACTCGTCTGTTCTTTCAGACTGAGATAATACTAACAGAAGAAGAGATTTTTATGCGGTGGATTTGAGATCCTCTGTGTGTGTCCTAAATGGCACCCTATATCCCTATATAGTGCACTGCTACCCATAGGGCTCTGGTCAAAAGTAGTGCACGACATAGGGAATAGGGTGCCATTTTGGATTCCAACTTTGTGGAATAAGGAGAAAGAATTCTAAACAGATTGTTCAGGGAGAGAGAATCACATTGGAAATATGGTCCTGGACCTGACCCTGTTTATACACTGTAGCTGACCCTGTATATACCCTGGTACTGACCCTGATACTGACCCTGGTACTGACCCTGGAGCTGACCCTGTATATACCCTGGTACTGACCCTGATGCTGACCCTGGTACTGACCCTGATACTGACCCTGTTAATACCCTGATACGGACCCTGATACTGACCCTGTATATACCCTGATACTGACCCTGTATATACACTGTAGCTGACCCTGATACTGACCCTGTATATACCCTGATACTGACCCTGGTACTGACCCTGTATATACTCTGGTACTGACCCTGATACTGACCCTGTTACTGAGACCTGGTACTGACCCTGTATATACCCTGATACTGAGCCTGTGTATACACTGTAGCTGACCCTAATACTGACCCTGTATATACCCTGGTACTGACCCTGGAACTGACACTGTTTATACCCTGGTACTGACCCTGGAACTGACCCTGATACTGACCTGTATATACCCTGGAGCTGACCCTGTTTATACCCTGGAACTGACCCTGGTACTGACCCTGTAACTGACCCTGGTACCGACCCTGGAACTGACCCTGTATATACCCTGGTACTGACCCTGGTACTGACTGGAGCTGACCCTGTTTATACACTGTAGCTGACCCTGTATATACCCTGGTACTGACCCTGGTACTGACCCTGGAACTGACCCTGATACTGACCCTGTATATACCCTGGAGCTGACCCTGATACTGTCCCTGTATATACCCTGGTACTGACCATGGAACTGACCCTGGAGCTGACCCTGTTTATACCCTGATACTGACCCTGTATATACACTGTAGCTGACCCTGTATATACCCTGGTACTGACCCTGATACTGACCCTGTATATGCCCTGATACTGACCCTGTATATACCCTGGTACAGACCCATGTCACTTTATACGCTGTAGCTGACCCTGTAACTGACCCTGGTACTGACCCTGTTTATACCCTGGTACTGACCCTGGAACTGACCCTGTTTATACCCTGGAACTGACCCTGTTTATACCCTGGTACTGAACCTGGAACTGACCCTGATACTGACGCTGTATATACCCTGATACTGACCCTGTTCATACACTGTAGCTGACCCTGTATATACCCTGGAGCTGACCCTGTTTATACCCTGGAACTGACCCTATTTATACACTGTAGCTGACCCTGGAACTGACCCTGTATATGCCCTGATACTGACCCTGTATATACCCTGGTACTGACCCTGTTTATACGCTGTAGCTGACCCTGTAACTGACCCTGGTACTGACCCTGTTTATACCCTGGTACTGACCCTGGAACTGACCCTGACGCTGTATATACCCTGATACTGACCCTGCTCATACACTGTAGCTGACCCTGTATATACCCTGGAGCTGACCCTGTTTATACCCCGGAACTGACCCTGGTACTGACCCTGTAACTGACCCTGGTACCGACCCTGATACTGACCCTGTATATACCCTGGAGCTGACCCTGGTACTGACCCTGTATATACCCTGGTACTGACCATGGAACTGACCCTGTTTATACCCTGATACTGACCCTGTATATACACTGTAGCTGACCCTGTATATACCCTGGTACTGGTTCTGATACTGACCCTGTATATACCCTGGTACTGACCCTGTTTATACCCTGATACTGACCCTGTATATACCCTGGTACTGACCCTGTTTATACACTGTAGCTGACCCTGGAACTGACTCTGTATATACACTGTAGCTGACCCTGGTACTGACCCTGTATATACACTAGCTAACCCTGTATATACCCTGGTACTGACCCTGATACTGACCCTGTATATACCCTGGAACTGACCCTGTATATACCCTGATACTGACCCTGATACTGACCCTGTATATACCCTTGAGCTGACCCTGGAACTGACCCTGTTTATACCCTGATACTGACCCTGTATATACCCTTGAGCTGACCCTGGTACTGACCCTGTTTATACACTGTAGCTGACCCTGTATATACCCTGGTACTGACCCTGATACTGACCCTGTATATACCCTGGTACTGACCCTGTTTATACACTGTAGCTGACCCTGGAACTGACCCTGGAGCTGACCCTGTATATGCCCTGATACTGACCCTGTATATACCCTATTACTGACCCTGTTTATACACTGTAGCTGACCCTGTATATACCCTGGTACTGACCCTGGTACTGACCCTGTATATACCCTGGAGCTGACCCTGGTACTGACCCTGTATATACCCTGATACTGACCCTGTATATACCCATGAGCTGACCCTGGAACTGACCCTGTATATACCCTGATACTGACCCTGACACTGAATCTGTATATACCCTGGTACTGACCCTGTTTATACCCTGATACTGACCCTGTTTATACACTGTAGCTGACCCTGTTTATACCCTGAGACGGTCCCTGTTTATACACTGTAGCTGACCCTGATACTGACCCTGTATATACCCTGGAGCTGACCCTGTTTATACCTTGGTACTGACCCTGATACTGACCCTGTTTATACACTGCAGCTGACCCTGTTTATACCCTGATAGTGACCCTGATACTGACCCTGTATATACCCTGGTACTGACCCTGTTTATACCCCGATACTGACCCTGTATATACACTGTAGCTGACCCTGGAACTGACCCTGTTTATACCCTGATCCTGACCCTGTATATAACCTTGAGCTGACCCTGGAGCTGACCCTGGAACTGACCCTGATACTGACCCTGTATATACACTGTAACTGACCCTGGTACTGACCCTGGTACTGACCCTGGAACTGACCATGGAACTGACCCTGGTACTGACTCTGGGACTGACCCTGGTACTGACCCAGTATATACACTGTAACTGACCCTGGTACTGAATCTGATACTGACCCTGTATATACCCTGGTACTGACCCTGGTATTGACCCTGGAACTGACCCTGTTTATACCCTGGTGCTGACTCTGTTTATACACTATAGCTGACCCTGGTACTGACCCTGTATATACCCTGGTACTGACCCTGGTACTGACCCTGTTTATACCCTGGTACTGACCCTGTTTATACACTGTAGCTGACCCTGGTACTGACCCTGTATATACCCTGGTACTGACCCTGGTACTGACCCTGTATATACACTGTTGCTGACCCTGGTACTGACCCTGTATATACCCTGGCACTGACCCTGTTTATACACTATAGCTGACCCTGGTACTGTCCCTGGTACTGACCCTGATACTGCCCCTTTATATACCCTGATACTGACCCTGTTTATTCCCTGATACTGACCCTGTTTATACACTGTAGCTGACCCTGTTTATACCTTGATACTGTCCCTGTTTATACACTGTAGCTGACCCTGATACTGACCCTGTATATACCCTGGTACTGACCCTGGTACTGACCCTGTATATACCCTGGTACTGACCCTGTTTATACACTGTAGCTGACCCTGATACTGACCCTGGTACTGACCCTGGTACTGACCCTGTATATACCCTGGTACTGACCCTGGTACTGACCCTGTATATACCCTGGTACTGACCCTGTATATACCCTTGAACTCACCCTGGTACTGACCCTGTTACTGACCCTGGTACTGACCCTGTGTATACCCTGGAGCTGACCCTGATGCTGACCCTGGTACTGACCCTGGTACTGACAATGTATATACCCTGATACTGAACCTGTATATACCCTGGTACTGACCCTGGTACTGACCCTGGTACTGACACTGTTTATACACTGTAGCTGACCCTGGTGCTGACCCTGATACTGACCCTGTTGATACACTGTAACTGGCCCTGGTACTTACCCTGTATATACCCTGATACTGACCCTGTTTATACACTGTAGCTGACCCTGATTCTGACCCTGTATATACCCTGGTACTGACCCTGGTACTGACCCTGGAACTGACCCTGATATTGACCCTGGTACTGAGCCTGTTTATACACTTGAATTGACCCTGGTACTGACCCTGGAACTACTCTGTGTGATATAGACCCATGTCACTCTGTGTGTTATAGACCCATGCTACTCTGTGAGTTATAGACCCATGCTACTCTGTGTGATAGACCCATGCTACTCTGTGAGTTATAGACCCATGCTACTCTGTGTTATAGACCCATGCTACTCTGTGAGTTATAGACCCATGCTACTCTGTGTGTTAGAGACCCATGCTACTCTGTGTGTTATAGACCCGTGCTTCTCAATCAATCAATCACATGTATTTGTCAAGCCCTTCGTACATCAGCTGATATCTCAATGTGCTGTACAGAAACCCAGCCTAAAACCTCAAGCCGTAAGCAATGCAGGTGTAGAAGCACGGTGGCTATGAAACACTCCCTTCTCTGTGGGATACAACTAAGTGATTTCCCTGTTATTATCCCTCCTACTGTCATCAATGTGACACCGCTCAGTAGAAACTAACCACCAAGCCAAATTACAGCACTGCACCGTGTATTCCTTCTGTATCCAAAATGGAACCCTATTCCCTACTTTGTTGAGTACTATTGACCAGAGCTCTAATGGCCCTACTTAGGAAATAGGCTGCCATGTTGGACCCAACCTGTCTCTGTTTCACTAGCATTGTAAAGGAGTGGTGCTGAGTGTTTCAAGACTACCTCACAGTGTCACAATTTAAATGTGTATTTTTAGTGATGGGTAATAAGGCAATCAGGAGGCAGATAGACAGGCAGGATGTCAACCTGTCAGTGTGAGTTGGAGGAACCATAGAGAGAGAGGGAGACAGACCTGTTTTTAACAGGGTTTGTTGTTAAAGTGATAATGCCCGAGAAGCCGGTGTTCGGAGGATATATTGGCACGGGTGTTGTTAGGCCCGAGACCAGGTCAAGGGCATTATCCCTTTTATACAACGGGTTACCAACATACTCAAATAATGTTTGACATATTTTGATGAGTGTTATTTTGAAGAATATATTCATACTATTTCATCCTTCTATGAGATATAGTCCCGACACAAATCTAAGGTTGCTTCCCATGATCGCTCATTCTATCAGTTTGGTTTCCAGAGACGCGACCCAGTCGTTAAGTCATTTTGAGACGCGACCCAGTCGTTAAGTCATTTTGAGACGCGACCCAGTCGTTAAGTCATTTTGAGACGCCACCCAGTCGTTAAGTCATTTTGAGACGCCACCCAGTCGTTAAGTCATTTTGAGACGCGACCCAGTCGTTAAGTCATTTTGAGACGCCACCCAGTCGTTAAGTCATTTTGAGACGCCACCCAGTCGTTAAGTCATTTTGAGACGCGACCCAGTCGTTAAGTCATTTTGAGACGCCACCCAGTCGTTAAGTCATTTTGAGACGCGACCCAGTCGTTAAGACCCAGTCGTTAAGTCATTTTGAGACGCGACCCAGTCGTTAAGTCATTTTGAGACGCCACCCAGTCGTTAAGTCATTTTGAGACGCGACCCAGTCGTTAAGTCATTTTGAGACGCGACCCAGTCGTGAAGTCATTTTGAGACGCGACCCAGTCGTGAAGTCATTTTGAGACGCGACCCAGTCGTTAAGTCATTTTGAGACGCGACCCAGTCGTTAAGTCATTTTGAGACGCGACCCAGTCGTTAAGACCCAGTCGTTAAGTCATTTTGAGACGCGACCCAGTCGTTAACTTCTTGACCATACTTGAGACGCAGACGTCTCAAGTATGCCCCTGGAAATGCAAATGCGCTACGCTAAATGCTAAATGTACTCGTTACAACTCAATCTTTGATCAAAATTCACAAGCAGGGTGTTGAATTAAAGCTACACTCGTTGTGAACCTAGCCAGCAAGTCAGATTTTTAAAATGCTTTTCGGCGAAAGCATGAGAAGCTATTATCTGATAGCATGCACCCCCCAAAATGCCAGCACGACACGTAAACAACAGATTTTGCGGTAGCCGGCGCTACCCAAAACGCAGAAATAAAATATAAAACATTCATTACCTTTGACGAGCTTCTTTCTTGGCACTCCTATATGCCCCATAAACATCACTATTGGGTCTTTTTTTCGTTTAAATCGGTCCATATATACCCAAAATAGCTTTGTATGGAAGCTGTGTCATTCAGAAAAAAACATCGTTTTTAAACGCTGCGTAATTTTTTTAAATTAAAAAAGTCGACGATAAACTTTCACAAAACACTTCGAAATCCTTTTGTAATCCAACTTTAGGTATTAGTAAACGTTTATAATCTATCAAAATGATTACAGGGCGATGTATTTTCAATAGGTCTTCGCTTGCAAATCAATGGCTGCTAATGTCTTCATCAACTACATCCGGGTGAAGACTGGGAAAATGGATGCCAGATAGATGGATTTTCCAACAATTAATTCAATTGAAAATGACGACAATGGCGACATCGTGTGGAATTTGTATGAATTGCAGGCAGGTCGATATTAAATTCTGTTCTCTTTTAACAAATCGTGGAAGTGACTTATGGAAATTATTTTTAGCTTTCAGAGAGCAGTTTTTCTTGCGTTTTTCAATGAAACACACGATCTGTTATAGTCACAGCCGTGATTTAACCAGTTTTATAAACTTCAGAGTGTTTTCTATCCACACATACTAATCATATGCATATACTATATTCCTGGCATGAGTAGCAGGACGCTGAAAAGTTGCGCGATTTTTAACAGAATTTTCGAAAAAGGAGGGGGTAGAAGTAAGAGGTTTTAAGTCATTTTGAGACGCGACCCAGTCGTTAAGTCATTTTGAGACGCCACCCAGTCGTTAAGTCATTTTGAGACGCGACCCAGTCGTTAAGTCATTTTGAGACGCGACCCAGTCGTTAAGTCATTTTGAGACGCGACCCAGTCGTTAAGTCATTTTGAGACGCGACCCAGTCGTTAAGTCATTTTGAGACGCCACCCAGTCGTTAAGTCATTTTGAGACGCGACCCAGTCGTTAAGTCATTTTGAGACGCGACCCAGTCGTTAAGTCATTTTGAGACGCGACCCAGTCGTTAAGTCATTTTGAGACGCGACCCAGTCGTTAAGTCATTTTGAGACGCCACCCAGTCGTTAAGTCATTTTGAGACGCGACCCAGTCGTTAAGTCATTTTGAGACGCGACCCAGTCGTTAAGTCATTTTGAGACGCGACCCAGTCGTTAAGTCATTTTGGCTACCCGGACTATTTGCATTGTGTTCCCCTCCAATCCACTCTTTTACACTGCTGCTACTCTCTGTTTATCTTATATGCATAGTCACTTTAACTATACATTCATGTACATACTATCTCAAAGGCACGACCAACCAGTGCTCCCGCACATTGGCTAACCGGGCTATCTGCATTGTGTCCCACCACCCGCCAACCCCTCTTTTTACGCTTCTGCTACTCTCTGTTCATCATATATGCATAGTCACTTTAACCATATCTACATGTACATACTACCTCAATCAGCCTGACTAACCGGTGTCTGTATGTAGCCTCTACTGTTTTTAGACTGTCTTTTTACTGTTGTTTTATTTCTTTACCTACCTATTGTTCACCTAATATCTTTTTTTGCACTATTGATTAGAGCCTGTAAGCATTTCACTCTAAGGTCTGTTGTATTCGGCGCACGTGACAAAATACTTTGATTTGATTTGACAGACACGACAGACTCGTCAGCCTTCTAGCCTATCACCAGCCAAGCTCAGGTTGTGTCTCTGTAACTTTCTAGCCTATCACCAGCCCAGCTCAGGTTGTGTCTCTGTAACTTTCTAGCCTATCACCAGCCCAGCTCAAGTTGTGTCTCTGTAACTTTCTAGCCTATCACCAGCCCAGCTCAGGTTGTGCTCTCTGCTCTGTGACATATAATCAACATTAGGAAAGGAAATCAAAGGAAAGGAAGGAAAGACAGAAGGAAGGAAATTAAGGGAAATGAAAGGAAGGAAATGAAAGGAAGGAAGGAAAGGAAAGAAGGGAAAGGAAGGGAAATGAAGGAAGGAGGGAAAGGAAAGAAGGGAAAGGAAGGGAAATGAAGGAAGGAGGGAAAGGAATGGAAGGGAAAGAAGTGAAAGGAAGGGAAATGAAGGAAGGAGGGAAAGGAAGGGAAATGAAGGAAGGAGGGAAAGGAATGGAAGGGAAAGAAGTGAAAGGAAAGAAATGAAAGGAGAGAGAGAAGGAAGGAAGGAAGGAAGGAAGGAAGGAAGGAGGGAAGGGTAGGAAGGGAAAGGAAGGAAAGATGGGAAGGGTAGGAAGGGTAGGAAGGGAAAGGAAGGAAAGATGGAAGGACATGAAAGGAAGGGAAAGGAAGTAGGGAAAGGTAGGGAAGGACTGGAAAGGAAGGAAGGGAAAGGAAAGGAAGGAAGGAAGGAAGGAAGGGAAGGGTAGGAAGGGAAAGGAAGGAAAGATGGAAGGACATGAAAGGAAGGGAAAGGAAGTAGGGAAAGGTAGGGAAGGACTGGAAAGGAAGGAAGGGAAAGGAAAGGAAGGAAGGAAGGAAGGAAGGGAAAGGAAAGGAAGTAAGGAAGGAAAGGAGAGAAGTAAAGAAGGAAGGGCAAGGAAGGAAAGAAAGAAGGGAAAGGAAAGCAAGGGAAGGGTAATGAAGGGAAAGGATACCCTGTGTCCCAGCTGATTGGGGGTAAAAGAGGTTGAGGACCCAGTCTGGTGCAGTTAGTGGAGGAATGCCAGACACTAATGGAACACAGACCTGTTGGCAAGGCTCTGTGGGAGCGTGATGGTGCTGTGGGCGAGAGAGAGGGCAGAGAGTGGAATTTGGGCATTGTAGGGCAGAGCAGAGTGGGCTGTGGGGAGCAGGGGGAGGGAGGTCAAATGGGGGGGATGACAGGGGCAGTGTTGGCACTGTATAATTGTGATGGGAGTGTGAGGGATAGTGGAGGGGTAGAGTAGCGAGAGATGGATGTGGGCACTGTAGGGTAGAGAGAGGTATCGGTACACTATGGAATGGTGATATGATTGTGGAGCGCAGAGGGAGGGTGGTAGAGGGAGTAAGGCCAGAGAGAGAATTATCATCAGGTACTGACTGGCCTATCCTAGAGGGCAGAGAGAGCATTATCATCAGGTACTGGCCTATCCTAGAGTGCAGAGAGAAAATTATCATCAGGTACTGGCCTATCCTAGAGGCCAGAGAGAGACAGTCAGTCTGTATCTGAAACAACAGATTGGAACTGGGAGGGAAGAGGGGCATGCAGCGGATTGTATCCACACACACACACACACACACACACACACACACACACACACACAAACACACAAACAAACAAACAAACAAACAAACAAACAAATCTCTTCCCCGGCCAGAAGGGAAAAACTGCAGGGTTGAAAGTATGACCTCAACTACGGGTAACTTCCAAAAGAAAGGAAACACCAACATAGAGTGTTTTAATAGGGCGTTGTGCCACCACGAGCCAGAACAGCTTCAACACACCATGGCATAGATTCTACAAGTCTGGATCTCTATTGGAGGGATGCAGCACCATTCTTCCACCAGAAGTGTTGGTTGATGTTGGTGGAGAACTGTCTCAGGCGCTGCTCCAGAACCTCTCATAAGTTCTTCATTGGGTTGAGACCTGGTGACATCATGTTCATGCTCATCAAACCATTCAGTGACCTCTCGTGCCCTGTGGATGGGGGCTTTGTTATCATCTGGGGGCATAGCCATGGTAACCAAAATAATGGCCTGCTCAGAATTTTTAGACGTAACCTTCAGTATGTTGGGATGTTATTTAACTCAGGATACACACCTGCTTTCAATATTATTTTTTATCCCTCATTAACTCAAGTGGTTCCTTTATTTTGGCAGTTACCTGAAGGCAGAGTTGTTTAACCGGTTCCACGATGGGAATAACAAACCTGTGTGTAGATCTACCTCATCCTGACCACTGTCGACGACTGTAGGTCTACCTCATCCTGACCACTGTAGATGACTGTAGTCTACCTCATCCTGACCACTGTAGATGACTGTAGTCTACCTCATCCTGACCACTGTAGACGACTGTAGGTCTACCTCATCCTGACCACTGTAGATGACTGTAGTCTACCTCATCCTGACCACTGTAGATGACTGTAGTCTACCTCATCCTGACCACTGTAGATGACTGTAGTCTACCTCATCCTGACCACTGTAGATGACTGTAGTCTACCTCATCCTGACCACTGTCGACGACTGTAGGTCTACCTCATCCTGACCACTGTAGATGACTGTAGTCTACCTCATCCTGACCACTGTAGATGACTGTAGACCTGCCTCATCCTGACTGCTGTAGATGACTGTAGGTCTACCTCATCCTGATGACTGTAGGTCATCCTGACCACTGTAGATAAGTGCATGCACTACAACTGTGTATGCATTGTTAAGTCAACATTTGTATAATAGTTCACAGCTGCCCTTTAATGGAGTTAATTAAATAGTTTTACTATGTACCCTGTCATGCTCTATAAATAACTAGAGAGGCTCCTTAAGGATATATTCTGCTGCTGTGCTTCCCTAATGCAGATCTAAGATGTTTCCCTAATGCAGATCAAAGCTGCTTCCCTAATGCAGATCTAAGATGTTTCCCTAATGCAGATCTAAGCTGTTTCCCCAATGCAGATCTAAGCTGTGACTGTAGGTCTACCTCATCTGTCATCTAGTCCTAATGCAGAGCTGTGTGCTCACTGATGCTTGTATGAAGCTGTGATGCTCCTCTACACGCATGGTTCGTTCTCTCTCTCATCTCTCCTCCTCGTCTCCTCCTCATATCTCATCTTTATCTCTCTCCTTTCACTTCTCTCTTCTCTCCTCTCGTATCTCATCTCGTCTCTCCTCTCATCTCCCCTCCTCGTGTCCTCTCTCCTCCTCCTCTCTCCTTTCTCTCCTATCTCTCCTCCTATAGTAGGTATAGTATATACCAACACTGTGATATATGTCTAGATATAGTAGGTATAGTATATACCAACACTGTGATATATGTCTAGATATAGTAGGTATAGTATATACCAACACTGTGATATATGTCTAGATATAGTAGGTATAGTATATACCAACACTGTGATATATGTCTAGATATAGTAGGTATAGTATATACCAACACTGTGATATATGTCTAGATATAGTAGGTATAGTATATACCAACACTGTGATATATGTCTAGATATAGTAGGTATAGTATATACCAACACTGTGATATATGTCTAGATATAGTAGGTATAGTATATACCAACACTGTGATATATGTCTAGATATAGTAGGTATAGTATATACCAACACTGTGATATATGTCTAGATATAGTAGGTATAGTATATACCAACACTGTGATATATGTCTAGATATAGTAGGTATAGTACATACCAACACTGTGATATATGTCTAGATATAGTAGGTATAGTATATACCAACACTGTGATATATGTCTAGATATAGTAGGTATAGTATATACCAACACTGTGATATATGTCTAGATATAGTAGGTATAGTATATACCAACACTGTGATATATGTCTAGATATAGTAGGTATAGTATATACCAACACTGTGATATATGTCTAGATATAGTAGGTATAGTATATACCAACACTGTGATATATGTCTAGATATAGTAGGTATAGTATATACCAACACTGTGATATATGTCTAGATATAGTAGGTATAGTACATACCAACACTGTGATATATGTCTAGATATAGTAGGTATAGTATATACCAACACTGTGATATATGTCTAGATATAGTAGGTATAGTACATACCAACACTGTGATATATGTCTAGATATAGTAGGTATAGTATATACCAGCACTGTGATATATGTCTAGATATAGTAGGTATAGTATATACCAACACTGTGATATATGTCTAGATATAGTAGGTATAGTTATACCAACACTGTGATATATGTCTAGATATAGTAGGTATAGTATATACCAACACTGTGATATATGTCTAGATATAGTAGGTATAGTATATACCAACACTGTGATATATGTCTAGATATAGTAGGTATAGTATATACCAACACTGTGATATATGTCTAGATATAGTAGGTATAGTATATACCAACACTGTGATATATGTCTAGATATAGTAGGTATAGTACATACCAACACTGTGATATATGTCTAGATATAGTAGGTATAGTATATACCAACACTGTGATATATGTCTAGATATAGTAGGTATAGTATATACCAACACTGTGATATATGTCTAGATATAGTAGGTATAGTATATACCAACACTGTGATATATGTCTAGATATAGTAGGTATAGTAAATACCAACACTGTGATATATGTCTAGATATAGTAGGTATAGTATATACCAACACTGTGATATATGTCTAGATATAGTAGGTATAGTATATACCAACACTGTGATATATGTCTAGATATAGTAGGTATAGTATATACCAACACTGTGATATATGTCTAGATATAGTAGGTATAGTATATACCAACACTGTGATATATGTCTAGATATAGTAGGTATAGTATATACCAACACTGTGATATATGTCTAGATATAGTAGGTATAGTATATACCAACACTGTGATATATGTCTAGATATAGTAGGTATAGTACATACCAACACTGTGATATATGTCTAGATATAGTAGGTATAGTATATACCAACACTGTGATATATGTCTAGATATAGTAGGTATAGTATATACCAACACTGTGATATATGTCTAGATATAGTAGGTATAGTATATACCAACACTGTGAAAAATGTCTAGATATAGTAGGTATAGTACATACCAACACTGTGATATATGTCTAGATATAGTAGGTATAGTACATACCAACACTGTGATATATGTCTAGATATAGTAGGTATAGTATATACCAACACTGTGATATATGTCTAGATATAGTAGGTATAGTATATACCAACACTGTGATATATGTCTAGATATAGTAGGTATAGTATATACCAACACTGTGATATATGTCTAGATATAGTAGGTATAGTATATACCAACACTGTGATATATGTCTAGATATAGTAGGTATAGTATATACCAACACTGTGATATATGTCTAGATATAGTAGGTATAGTATATACCAACACTGTGATATATGTCTAGATATAGTAGGTATAGTATATACCAACACTGTGATATATGTCTAGATATAGTAGGTATAGTATATACCAACACTGTGATATATGTCTAGATATAGTAGGTATAGTATATACCAACACTGTGATATATGTCTAGATATAGTAGGTATAGTACATACCAACACTGTGATATATGTCTAGATATAGTAGGTATAGTATATACCAACACTGTGATATATGTCTAGATATAGTAGGTATAGTAAATACCAACACTGTGATATATGTCTAGATATAGTAGGTATAGTATATACCAACACTGTGATATATGTCTAGATATAGTAGGTATAGTACATACCAACACTGTGATATATGTCTAGATATAGTAGGTATAGTATATACCAACACTGTGATATATGTCTAGATATAGTAGGTATAGTACATACCAACACTGTGATATATGTCTAGATATAGTAGGTATAGTATATACCAGCACTGTGATATATGTCTAGATATAGTAGGTATAGTATATACCAACACTGTGATATATGTCTAGATATAGTAGGTATAGTATATACCAACACTGTGATATATGTCTAGATATAGTAGGTATAGTATATACCAACACTGTGATATATGTCTAGATATAGTAGGTATAGTATATACCAACACTGTGATATATGTCTAGATATAGTAGGTATAGTATATACCAACACTGTGATATATGTCTAGATATAGTAGGTATAGTATATACCAACACTGTGATATATGTCTAGATATAGTAGGTATAGTACATACCAACACTGTGATATATGTCTAGATATAGTAGGTATAGTACATACCAACACTGTGATATATGTCTAGATATAGTAGGTATAGTATATACCAACACTGTGATATATGTCTAGATATAGTAGGTATAGTATATACCAACACTGTGATATATGTCTAGATATAGTAGGTATAGTATATACCAACACTGTGATATATGTCTAGATATAGTAGGTATAGTAAATACCAACACTGTGATATATGTCTAGATATAGTAGGTATAGTATATACCAACACTGTGATATATGTCTAGATATAGTAGGTATAGTATATACCAACACTGTGATATATGTCTAGATATAGTAGGTATAGTATATACCAACACTGTGATATATGTCTAGATATAGTAGGTATAGTATATACCAACACTGTGATATATGTCTAGATATAGTAGGTATAGTATATACCAACACTGTGATATATGTCTAGATATAGTAGGTATAGTATATACCAACACTGTGATATATGTCTAGATATAGTAGGTATAGTACATACCAACACTGTGATATATGTCTAGATATAGTAGGTATAGTATATACCAACACTGTGATATATGTCTAGATATAGTAGGTATAGTATATACCAACACTGTGATATATGTCTAGATATAGTAGGTATAGTATATACCAACACTGTGATATATGTCTAGATATAGTAGGTATAGTATATACCAACACTGTGATATATGTCTAGATATAGTAGGTATAGTATATACCAACACTGTGATATATGTCTAGATATAGTAGGTATAGTACATACCAACACTGTGATATATGTCTAGATATAGTAGGTATAGTATATACCAACACTGTGATATATGTCTAGATATAGTAGGTATAGTATATACCAACACTGTGATATATGTCTAGATATAGTAGGTATAGTATATACCAACACTGTGAAAAATGTCTAGATATAGTAGGTATAGTACATACCAACACTGTGATATATGTCTAGATATAGTAGGTATAGTACATACCAACACTGTGATATATGTCTAGATATAGTAGGTATAGTATATACCAACACTGTGATATATGTCTAGATATAGTAGGTATAGTATATACCAACACTGTGATATATGTCTAGATATAGTAGGTATAGTATATACCAACACTGTGATATATGTCTAGATATAGTAGGTATAGTATATACCAACACTGTGATATATGTCTAGATATAGTAGGTATAGTATATACCAACACTGTGATATATGTCTAGATATAGTAGGTATAGTATATACCAACACTGTGATATATGTCTAGATATAGTAGGTATAGTATATACCAACACTGTGATATATGTCTAGATATAGTAGGTATAGTATATACCAACACTGTGATATATGTCTAGATATAGTAGGTATAGTATATACCAACACTGTGATATATGTCTAGATATAGTAGGTATAGTACATACCAACACTGTGATATATGTCTAGATATAGTAGGTATAGTATATACCAACACTGTGATATATGTCTAGATATAGTAGGTATAGTATATACCAACACTGTGATATATGTCTAGAAATAGTAGGTATAGTATATACCAACACTGTGATATATGTCTAGATATAGTAGGTATAGTATATACCAACACTGTGATATATGTCTAGATATAGTAGGTATAGTATATACCAACACTGTGATATATGTCTAGATATAGTAGGTATAGTACATACCAACACTGTGATATATGTCTAGATATAGTAGGTATAGTATATACCAACACTGTGATATATGTCTAGATATAGTAGGTATAGTATATACCAACACTGTGATATATGTCTAGATATAGTAGGTATAGTATATACCAACACTGTGATATATGTCTAGATATAGTAGGTATAGTATATACCAACACTGTGATATATGTCTAGATATAGTAGGTATAGTACATACCAACACTGTGATATATGTCTAGATATAGTAGGTATAGTACATACCAACACTGTGATATATGTCTAGATATAGTAGGTATAGTACATACCAACACTGTCTGTTTCTCCATCTCTGTCGCTCAATTCAATAAAATGTCAATTTAATTCAATGTTTAAATGTAGGGTCTTTATTGGCACGGGAAACATATGTTAACGTTGCCAAAGCAAGTTATATAGATAAACAAACAAAAGTGAAGTAACCAATAAAAATTAACAGTAAACATTACATTACAAAAGTTTCAAAATAATAAAGACATTACAAATGTCATACAGTGTTTTAACAATGTACAAATAGTTAAAGTACAAAAGGGAAAATAAATTAACATAAATATGGGTTGTATTTACAATGGTGTTTGTTCTTCACTGGTTGACCTTTTCTTGTGGCAACAGGTCATACATCTTGCTGCTGTGATGTCACACTGTGGTATTTCATCCAGTAGAGTTTCTACCCCCAAGCCATAAGACTCCTTAACATCTAATTCAATTACTACCCAGACTGTTTGCATTGCCCCCCCCCCCCCCCCCCCCCCCCCCCCAACACCCCACCTCCTCTTTTATGCCACAGCTACTCTCTGTTATTATCTATGCATAGTCACTTTAATAACTCTACCTACATATTACCTCAATTACCTCGACTAACCGGTGCCTCCGCACATTGACTCTGTTCCGTTACCCTTTGTGTATACCCTCGCTATTGTTATTTTACTGCTGCTCTTTAATTACTTGTTCCTTTTATTTCTTATTCTAAATCATTATTTTTGAAACTGCATTGTTGTTTAGGGGCTTTGTAAGTTAGCATTTCACTGTAAGGTTGTATTCAGCGCATGTGACTAATACAATTTGATTTGAGTTCAGCAGCCAATTGAAGTCAGGCCAACTGAGCAGTGTGAATCAGAGGGAGGGAGGGGTGTCACCTCGACCTGTCCAGGCCTGCTAACCCTGCAGCACATTAACACACCCTCCCCCTCTCTCTAGAAAGACGGATCCAGTGCTTTGAAGCTACACCCTTCACAGACCAGATTTACCAATGATTAGGACATCATCCCTCCCCTTCACTCTTTCTCTCTCTCTCTCTCCCCTTCTCTCTCTCTCTCTCCCCCTTCTCGCTCTCTCTCTCTCTCCCCTTCTCTCTCTCTCTCTCTCTCTCTCCTTCTCTCTCTCTCTCTCCTTCTCTCTCTCTCCCCTTCTCTCTCTGTCTCTCCCTTAGATTTATATTTTGGTCATTTATCAGACACACTTTTCTAGAGCAATCAGGGTTAAGTGCCTTGCTCAACGGCACATCGATAGATTTTTCACCTTGTCGGCTCGGGGATTCAAACCAGCAATTTTTCGGTTACTGGCCCCAAGCTCTAACTGCTATGCTACCTGCCCTCCACCATGCCTCTTTACTTTCCACAACACTACTGTCAATAATGATCACTGTGTAAAATATCATTTATACGTTTCTGCAGGGCTTGGTCTCAGAGGAGAGGGGGATGAGTAGAGGAGAGGAGAGGGGGATGAGGAGAGGAGAGGGGGATGAGGAGTGGGATGAGGAGAGGGATGAGGAGAGGGGGATGAGGAGGGGGATGAGGAGAGGAGAGGGGGATGAGGAGAGGGGGATGAGGAGAGGAGAGGAGAGGGGGATGAGGAGAGGGGGATGAGGAGAGGAGAGGAGAGGGGGATGAGGAGAGGAGAGGGGGATGAGGAGAGGGGGATGAGGAGAGGAGAGGAGAGGGGGATGAGGAGAGGAGAGGGGGATGAGGAGAAGAGAGGAGAGGGGGATGAGGAGAGGAGAGGAGAGGGGGATGAGGAGAGGATATTATGCTCCTAGCTCTGAAACAGCCATGTTATATGATACATATTTTTGTACTCTCTCCACACAATAACAACAAGATTAAGACTGAAAGAAAACATTTTTTTTTTGTGAAAAAATGTATATAACTAAATCTTGCAACATTTTAAGGGGCATAATTGGTGAAATAATAATGTTGTGTGGTGGGAATAAAGAAACATTCAACATCAATGTTCCCACTAACCACCTCCCTGGAAACAACTGGTGTTCAGCATTAATGTTCCCACTAACCACCTCCCTGGAAACAACTGGTGTTCAGCATTAATGTTCCCACTAACCACCTCCCTGGAAACAACTGGTGTTCAGCATTAATGTTCCCACTAACCACCTCCCTGGAAACAACTGGTGTTCAGCATTAATGTTCCCACCACCCTGGAAACACCTGGTGTTCAGCATTAATGTTCCCACTAACCACCTCCCTGGAAACAACTGGTGTTCAGCATTAATGTTCCCACTAACCACCTCCCTGGAAACAACTGGTGTTCAGCATTAATGTTCCCACTAACCACCTCCCTGGAAACAACTGGTGTTCAGCATTAATGTTCCCACTAACCACCTCCCTGGAAACAACTGGTGTTCAGCATTAATGTTCCCACCACCCTGGAAACACCTGGTGTTCAGCATTAATGTTCCCACTAACCACCTCCCTGGAAACAACTGGTGTTCAGCATTAATGTTCCCACTAACCACCTCCCTGGAAACAACTGGTGTTCAGCATTAATGTTCCCACCACCCTGGAAACACCTGGTGTTCAGCATTAATGTTCCCACTAACCATCTCCCTGGAAACACCTGGTGTTCAGCATTAATATTCCCACCACCCTGGAAACACCTGGTGTTCAGCATTAATGTTCCCACTAACCACCTCCCTGGAAACAAATGGTGTTCAGCATTAATGTTCCCACTAACCACCTCCCTGGAAACACCTGGTGTTCAGCATTAATGTTCCCACTAACCACCTCCCTGGAAACAACTGGTGTTCAGCATTAATGTTCCCACCATCCTGGAAACACCTGGTGTTCAGCATTAATATTCCCACCACCCTGGAAACACCTGGTGTTCAGCATTAATGTGCCCACCACCCTGGAAACAACTGGTGTTCAGCATTAATGTTCCCACTAACCTCCTCCCTTGAAACAACTGGTGTTCAGCATTAATGTTCCTACCTCCCTGGAAACAACTGGTGTTCAGCATTAATGTTCCTACCTCCCTGAAAACAGCTGGTGTTCAGAATTAATGTTCCTACCTCCCTGGAAACACCTGGTGTTCAGCATTAATGTGCCCACCACCCTGGAAACAACTGGTGTTCAGCATTAATGTTCCCACTAACCTCCTACCTGGAAAAAATGAATACTTTGATTATTTGAACTTGAGTTTGCTGGCATAGCAACTCTCAATTAACACAACAAACTGGTAATGATTTTTTTTCTCACCCATCCCCATAATGACAAAGTTAATTTTTTTATTTTTTTATTTTTCCATTTTTGCACATTTATTGAAAATTAAATAAATAAATATCTAATTTACATACACTACTGGTCAAAAGATTTAGAACACCTACTAATTCAAGTTTTTTTTATTTTATTTTTTTTACTATTTTCTACATTGGAGAATAGTAGTGAAGACATCAAAACTATGAAATAACACATATGGAATCATGTAGGTACCAAAATAGTTATTTATTCTTGTCACGGTCGTCATATGGAGGAGACCAAGGCGCAGCGTGGTAAGCGTACTGTACACACTTCTTTAATAAAGAAAGAACACTGAACAAATGATACAAAACAACAAAACGAACCGTGAAGCTAATATGGCTAGTGCAGACAGGCAACTAAACCTAGAATAAGAACCCACAAACTACCCGAGGAATATGGCTACCTAAATATAGACCTTAGAAAGGCAGGGTAGGATAGATGTAGGTCTGTAGTAGTTTGGGTCTAGAGTGTCTCCCCCTTTGAAGAGGGGGATGACCGCGGCAGCTTTGCAATCTTTGGGAATCTCAGACGATATGAAAGGGTGGTTGAACAGACTAGTAATAGGGGTTACAACAATTTCGGCAGATCGTTTTAGAAAGTCGAGGGTTCAGATTGTCTAGCCCTGGCTTGTTCCCCTTGCCCTTTCCCATTGCCCCCACCCCACCCCACCATATACCCTGGCCCTTTCCCATTGCCCCCCCCCCTCACCATATACCCTGGTCCTTCCCCTATCCCCTTGCCCTTTCCCCTGGCCCCTGTTTCTGCCCCCTGGCCCCCCACCATGTTCCCTGGCCCTTCTCCTGGCCCTATCCCCTGGCCCTTTACCCTGGCCCTATCCCCTATCCCCTGGCCCTCCCCTGGGTCCTGCCCCCCACCCCACCATGTTCCCTGGCCATTTCCCCTGTCCCCTGGTCCTTCCCCCTGGCCCTGCCCTGTCCCAGGCTTCTATTTTGTACACAACCAGAGTGTTAATGTAATACTCATATTAGTGTAACTGTCACTTTAAGAGATGTGGCACATTATAACTTCTCATGTCTGTGGGTTTTCATATTGAAGATATAGCAAAAAGCTTTGATGATGTAAAACATCCTATTTTCTCCTTCACTGTCTGTCAGACTGATATCCTCCCTAATCCCACATGTAATCATTGACCAGGTAGCATCCCAAATGGGACCCTATTCCCTCCCTATATAGTACACTCATTTTGACCAAAGCTCTATGGGCCAAAGCTCTAGTGCACTAAATAGTGAATAGGGTACCATTTGGGATGCTTCCCATTTGGGTGTTTTGACTGTCAACCCCTCCTCCCTTCATCCAGTGTGTTTGGTTAGTGACAGTTGGTCTGCGTGCTATCTCTTATCAGGGTAGAGTGATGTCATCCTGTCATTGGCCAGGTAACATCAACACTGTTTTGTAGTCTAACCGAAACCAGAGTGAGAGAGAGACCTTGTTTAGTTAAAGCTGCAGGGGGAGAGTGAAGGGAGAGCTTTCTCTCTCTCTCTCTCTCTCTCTGTTTTTCTCTCTCTCCCCTTCTCTCTCTCTCTCTCTCTCTCTCTGTTTTTCTTTCTCTCCCCTTCTCTCTCTCACTCTCTGTTTTTCTCTCCCCTTCTCTCTCTCTCTCTCTCTATGTTTTTTTCTCTTTCTCTCCCCTTCTCTCTCTGTCTCTCTCTCCCCTTCTCTCTCTCTCTCTCTCTCTCTCTCTCTCTCTCTCTCTCTCTCTCTCTCTCTCAATCTCTCTCTCTCTCTCTCTGTTTTTCTCTCTGTCTCTCTCCGTTTTTTTCTCTCTCTCTCTCTTTCTCTCACTGTCTCCCCCCCCCCCTCTCTCTCTCTCTCATTCTCCCTCCCTCCCTCCCCCACCCTCCCCCTCCCTCCCTCGCTATCTCTCTCTCTTCCTCTCTGTCCCTTTTTCTCTCTCGTTCTTCCTCCCTCCCCTCTCTTTATATCTAACTCTCTCTCTCTGTCTCTCTCTCCCCTTCTCTCTCACACTCTCTCTCTCATTCTCCCTCGCTCCCCCCTCGCTATCTCTCTCTCTTCCTCTCTGTCCCTTTTTCTCTCTCGTTCTTCCTCCCTCCCTCTCTTTATATCTAACTCTCTCTCTCTCTTTCTCTCATTCTCCCTCCCTCCCTCCCTCCCTCCCTTTATATCTAACTCTCTCTCCCCTTCTCTCTCTCTCTCTCTCCTTCTCTCTCTCATTCTCCCTGCCCCTCCCTCCCTCACTCCCTCGCTATCTCTCTCTCTCTTCCTCTGTCCCTTTTTCTCTCTCGTTCTACCTCCCTCCCTCTCTTTATATCTAACTCTCTCTCTCTTTCTCTCTCTCTCTCTATTATATTCAAAGGGCTTTATTGACATGTTAAACATTTGGTAACGTTGCCAAAGCAAGTGAAATAGATAATAAACTAAAGTGAGACGAAACAATAAAAAATGAACAGTAAACATTACACTCACAAAAGTTCCAAAAGAATAAAGACATTGTAAATATCATATGATTTATATTTACAGTGTTGTAATGATGTGCAAATAGTGTCTCTCTCTGTGATACTGTGTTTAGGTGTGACAGAGACTCTCCAGGGCTGTATTTTTACATTAACAGTCATTGCCAAGGTCAGAGTAGTCAAATCCCCAGTGTACATTTCTTCTTTGCCTCTAGATCAAATACAACTTCATCATTAATTCAATGAAATAATAGTACTAATGTTTCTGGTTTTACAGTGCCTTCAGAAAGTATTCAACTCCCTTGACTTTTCCCACATTGTGTTGTGTTACAGCCTGAGATTTTGTGACACTAATCTACTCACAATATCCCATTATGTCAATTTAGTTTTGAGATTTTTATACAAATTAATAAAATATGAAAAGCTTAAATAGCTTGAGTCAATAAATATTCAGTCTTTGTTATGGAAAGACTAATAAGTTCAGGAGTAAAACATGACATAATAAGTTGCATGGACTCACTCTGTGAGCAACAATAGTGTTTATCAAGATTTTTTAGTGACTACCTCATCTCCGTACCACACACATACAGTTGTCTGTAAGGTTCCTCAGTCGAGTAGTGCATTTCAAGCACATATTCAACCAATCAAGACCAGGGAGGGAAGATGGGTAAAAAATAATAGTGAAGTTATTAATTACACTTTGGATGGTGTGTCGATACACCCAGTCACTACAAAGATACAGGCGTCCTTCCTAACTCAATTGCCGAAGAGGAAGGAAACCGCTTAGGAATTTCACCATGAGGTCAATGGTGACTTTAAAACAGTTACAGAGTTTAATGGCTGTGAAAGGAGAGAACTGAGGATGGATCAACAACATTGTAGTTACTCCACAATACCTCAATGACAGAGTGAACAGAAGGAAACCTGTACAGAATAGAAATATACAAGAACATACATCCTGTTTGCAACAAGGCACTAAAGTAAAACTTCAAATGTCACAAAGAAATACATGTTTTGTCCTGAATACAAAGCATTATGTTTGGGGCAAATCTAACACAACACATCACTATGTATCATGCTTCATATTTTCAAGCATGTGGTGGCTGCATCATGTTATGTGTATGCGTGTTATTGGCATGGACTACAGAGTTTTTTAGGATAAAAATAAATGGTATAGAGCTAAGCACACAAATCCTAGAGGAAAACTTGGTTCAGTCTTCTTTCCACCAGACACTGGGAGAAAAATTCAGGGCCATAACCTAAAACGCAAGGCCAAGTCTACACTGGAGTTGCCCACTAAGATGACATAGACTCTTCCTGAGTGGCCGAGTTGCAGTTTTGACTTAAATTGGGTTGAAAATCTATGGAAAGAATGGATAATGTCTATCTAGCAATAATCAACAACCCATTTGACAGACCATTAATACTTTTTTTAAAGAATAATGGGCAAATACACAATCCAGGTGTGCAAAGCTCTTAGAGACTCACAGCTGTAGTTGCTGCCAAAGGTATTTCTAACATGTATTGACTCAGGGGGTTGAATACGTATAATAATCAAGATATATTTGTGTTTTACTTTTCATTTATTTTAGAAATGTTTTTTTTAAATGATTCCACTTTGACAAAACCGAATATTTGGTGTAGATTGTTGACAAAAAATGACAATTTAATGTTAATCCCGCTTTGTAACTCAACTAAATGTGGAAAAGTCGGTGTTGAATATTTTCCAAATAGGCCGTTGGAAAATGGAAGTTGACACAGGAACGGGTCCCGCAGGGTTTCTGGCAGGAATTGGGAGTTTTAGATTCAAGTTCGGAACAGGACTGGATCGACAGTCCACAGGAACCGTTGGGTACTACTGCACCTCAGATTCATGCTGAAACATACTTTACACCTTTTATATATGCATGTGTTCATCCGGTTCGTAGAAATGCTGCCTTCATCTGGTAATGTGGTTATCAGCTGTGTGTGCAGGCCGCTGTGGAAGTATTGCTGAGCAGCAGCCAAACGGAGAAGTTGCTATGGTTACTCACGTGCTGAGCGGGGACACACTGACAAGCAGTTATTTCTGTTTTCTGCCCGTATAAATGAGCACGGGAAGGGAGTGATTTTTATCTGGACGGGACAGGAACGTTCTGGGGTTATAGAACTGTTGAGGGATCAGGACAAGACGGGACAGGAATGAATTTGTACTCCCGTGTCAACCTCTAGTCAGAAGCCTCTACAGTAGTGTAGTGATAACATAAAAACAGTTTGTAGTTGTGTGACAGTCTGATGGAGTAGGCTATACAGCTTCCAGTGGTACATGCAACAAGGAATCATTGTGTGGAGAGGAGAAGAAACTGAAAGAGAGAGAGGACTGAGCTGCACTTCCTAACCTCCTGCCAAATGTATGACCATAATTGAGACACATATTTCCCTCAGATTACACAGATCCACAAAGAATTTTAAAACAAACCCAATGTTGATAAACTCCCATATCTATTGAGTGAAATACCACAGTGACATCACAACAGCAAGATTTGTGACTTGTTGCCACAAGAAAAGGTCAACCAGTGAAGAACAAACACCATTGTAAATACAACCCATATTTGTGACTGACCGCTCTTATGTAGCAAAATCTGAAATTGTGTTTTTTTACATTGCATAAAAGTAGAGACTCAGAGCTACACAATTGTATATCATTCACTACAGTCGAGAAAGAATGAAAGTTATTCTGCTTTAAAAGTTTATAAACTTTTGAGAAAATGGCCCTTGAATGTTTTGATATACCTACTGGAGAGCTCCTCTTTGTCTCCACCCATTCAGCATCGTTCACACCCTCTTAAGCCTTAGCCCCCCCATTCAGCATCGTTCACACCCTCTTAAGCCTTAGCCCCCCCATTCAGCATCGTTCACACCCTCTTAAGCCTTAGCCCCACCCATTCAGCATCGTTCACACCCTCTTAAGCTTTAGCCCCGTCCATTCAGCATCGTTCACATCCTCTTAAGCTTTAGCCCCACCCATCAATACAAGGATTCACATGTGAGGCCATGTGCTAAACCGAGTGAGTACAGTAGTGTACTATACAACCAAAGATTTCAAGACTAAAGGCTGGTTTATACTACGGGTGTGATCGTAAATTAAATCTGGAATGCCAGAGTGTGCTCTGGGCATTCATAAACTCAGAGTGTTGTCAGATTGTCAGTTCGTAAACTCAGAGCGTTGTCAGATTGTCCGTTCGTAAACTCAGAGCGTTGTCAGATTGTCTGTTCGTAAACTCAGTGTTGTCAGATTGTCAGTTCGTAAACTCAGAGCGTTGTCAGATTGTCAGTTCGTAAACTCAGAGCGTTGTCAGATTGTCAGTTCGTAAACTCAGAGCGTTGTCAGATTGTCAGTTCGTAAACTCAGAGCGTTGTCAGATTGTCAGTTCGTAAACTCAGAGCGTTGTCAGATTGTCCGTTCATAAACACAGAGCGTTGTCAGATTGTCCGTTCCTAAATTCAGAGCGTTCCGCTCTCGGAGCGTTCAGAGCGCATACTGGACATGCTGAGGAGTAGGGTTAATCTGAGCATTCTGACTTCACAACAGTCAAGCACCCAAGTTAACTGGTCAATGTTGGCTAGCTTGCTAGCTGTTTCCAGACACAAATGAGATAACACCCCACTCTGACCATTTTACTCGCCCTAGCAGAGCTGGTTAGGCTGTTTTTAGGTTATCCAGAGCGTTGGTTACTGCAACTCTGCTGCTGGCAACAATTTAATTATGATTTTTTGTGTCAACGTTTACTCGGTGTTGAGCATTAGTACATTTGTCAGTTATTCTGCGCTCCGGTACACTCAGACGAGAGGGCTCTGAAAGTAGATACCTAGAGTGAATTTACCAGCTATGTCTTATCGACGATTGTCGCAGTGATATAAAAAACATTCTATTGAAATAGTTACTTGCATAGTGGAGTCTTTTTTTTTTATACATGTAGCCAGCTAGCTAAACAATTAACCATATTCCCAACTCATAACGTTACCATGAACCTGCAGGTAGCTAACCAACCAGGTTAACTAATTAACATTAGGCTATAAATAGCAATGCAAATGGCTCTGCGATACAAATAATATTACTACACAGATCATACACGTAACGTTAGCTTGCTAAGCAAGTCAGCTAACGTTATCTAGCTAGCTAACAGTACACATTCACTTGAAATGAAAATGAGTTTCTGACGAAATTAGAATCGTGTAATATCTGAAAATGTAGCTAGCTAGACTCTCTTACCCGTAAACATGGTTGGATTCTTCTCCCTCCCTGTCACGGATGCCATTGTTGCCATTAGTTTGAAGATGTAATCCAGAGACAGTTGTTTTTTCCATCTCCTTAGCTATCATACTCTAATTCCACTGATTTCAAAACTCAGTCCTCCAGAACTCGTCGAGAGCAACACTTATGCAGTTCTACTATGTGATATTGTAACAAAGATTTACCTACACATACTCACTAGCTCATATTATAGACAGATGTGTGCTACATGGCAGACCAATCCAAACTCATCTCTAGGCATGTCCAGCCAATCATGGCTAGCGGGAAGGTTGCTGACTTTTTCCGTGGCTAAACCAACTAGGCTCGTAATTTAATTGTTTTTGTATTTACAGATGGCATACACGTTTGTTATTCAGGAACATGAAAGTTCACATGTTCCATTTTGATTTAAAAAACATTTTATGTTCAAATGGCCCTCCTGTGAAGTAGTGACACGCAACATGCGCCTAGTTTCCTGAAACGAGTCACATTTATGTTTATGTATTTTCCCTTTTATACTTTAACTTTTTGCACATCATTACGAAACTGTAAATAGCCATACTATGACATTTGAAATGTCATTTTAATTTGGGTCTTTGGTGAGCGTAATGTTTACTGCTCATTTTGATATTGTTTACTTCACTTTTGTTTATTATCTATATCACTGGCTTTGGTAACGTAAACATATGTTAATGCCGAGAGAGAGAGAGAGAGAATCTAGGTGCTGCTGTAGGCCCTCCTTGGTTGGGGACAGAAGCACCAGCTCATCAGGAGACATGTGACTTCAGAGGCTGGGTGCGGCATTCTGTTCTGCTAATTTGTTGATTTATATATTGAAGAGGGTTCAAGCTGCATCCCTGTCTCACCCCACGGCCCTGAAATATGTGTTTTTTTTTGCCAATTTTAATTGTTCACTTGTTGTTTGTGTACATAGTATAATGTCATATGTTTTTCACCAAACACCACTTACCATAAATTTGTATAGCGGACCCTCATGCCAAATTGAGTCAAAAGCTTTTTTGAAATCAACAGACTTTGCCTTATTTTGGTTTGTTTGTTTGTCAATTGGGGTGTGTGGGGTGAATACGTGGTCTGTCGTATGGTAATTTGGTAAAAAGCCTATTTGACATTTGCTTGCTTGTTTTCACTGAGGAAATGTACAAGTCTATTGTTAATGATAATGCTGAGGATTTTGCCAAGGTTGCTGTTGACACATATCCTATGGTAGTTATTGGGGTCAAATCTGTCTCCAATTTTGTGGATTGGGGTGATCAGTCCTTGGGTCCAAATATTGGGGAAGATGCCAGAGCTGAGGATGATGTTGAAGAGTTTAAGTATAGCCAGATGGAATTTGTGGTCTGTATATTTTATCATTTCATTTAGGATACCATCAACACCACAGGCCTTTATGGGTTGGAGGGTTTTTATTTTGTCCTGTACTTGGGACTACGTCAATGTTATTCCCCACAATTCCCTCTGGTTGGCATCTGTGTGGGCTGAGAGTCTGAGAGGGTAAAGAGAATGAGGAGGATGAGGTCTCTCTCTCTCCCTCTCTCATCTCATTCTCTCTCTCATCTCTCCATCTCTCTCTCTCTCTCTCTCTCTCTCTCTCTCTCTCTCTCTCTCTCTCTCTCCATTTCTCTCTCACCATCTCTCTCTCTCTCTCTCTCTCCATCTCTCTCTCTCTCCATCTCTCTCTCACCATCTCGCTCTCTCTCTCCATCTCATTCTCTCTCTCATCTCACCATCTCTCTCTCTCTCTCTCTCTCTCTTTCTCAGTATTGTTGTTTCAGTGCCGCCACAGCCAATGGTCCAGCTGTAATACCATGAAATACAGTACCCGAGTTGAGAGCAGGGACACAGGGTCTGTATGTAGGAGGAGGGGAAGAGGGGTGAGAGGGTGATGAGAGGGGGAGGAGAGGAGAAGGTGAGAAGAGGGTGAGGAGAGGAGAAGGGGGGGAGGAGAAGAGAAGATAATGGTATGTAGGGAGAAAGAAGGATGGACTAGAGAGAGAGGATGATGGAGTTTATAATTGTATTTATTTAACTAGGAAAGTCAATTAAGAACAAATTCTTATTTACAATGACAGCCTACCGGGGAACAGTGGGTTAACTGCCTTGTTCAGGGGCAGAACGACAGATTTTTACCTTGTCAGCTCGGGATGGAGATAGAGGGAGGTAGAGAGAGAAGGATGGATATAGAGGGAGGTAGAGAGAGAATGATGGAGATAGAGAGATAAGGATGGAGAAAGGAGTTATGTGTTGAGGGACAGCTGAGCTGACGTTAGGGCTTTAGAACTGCTGTGCCAGCTAGTCTCAGGAAACCATCCTGCCAGGTTAGAACTGCTGTGCCAGCTAGTCTCAGTAAACCATCCTGCCAGGTTAGAACTGCTGTGCCAGCTAGTCTCAGGAAACCATCCTGCCAGGTTAGAACTGCTGTGCCAGCTAGTCTCAGTAAACCATCCTGCCAGGTTAGAACTGCTGTGCCAGCTAGTCTCAGGAAACCATCCTGCCAGGTTAGAACTGCTGTGCCAGCTAGTCTCAGTAAACCATCCTGCCAGGTTAGAACTGCTGTGCCAGCTAGTCTCAGGAAAACATCCTGCCAGGTTAGAACTGCTGTGCCAGCTAGTCTCAGTAAACCATCCTGCCAGGTTAGAACTGCTGTGCCAGCTAGTCTCAGTAAACCATCCTGCCAGGTTAGAACTGCTGTGCCAGCTAGTCTCAGTAAACCATCCGGCCAGGTTAGAACTGTGGTGCCAGCTAGTCTCAGTAAACCATCCTGCCAGGTTAGAACTGCTGTGCCAGCTAGTCTCAGTAAACCATCCTGCCAGGTTAGAACTGTGGTGCCAGCTAGTCTCAGTGAACCATCCTGCCAGGTTAGAACTGCTGTGCCAGCTAGTCTCAGTAAACCATCCTGCCAGGTTAGAACTGCTGTGCCAGCTAGTCTCAGTAAACCATCCTGCCAGGTTGGAACTGTGGTGCCAGCTAGTCTCAGTAAACCATCCTGCCAGGTTAGAACTGCTGTGCCAGCTAGTCTCAGTAAACCATCCTGCCAGGTTAGAACTGTGGTGCCAGCAACTCTCAGTAAACCATCCTGCCAGGTTAGAACTGCTGTGCCAGCTAGTCTCAGTAAACCATCCTGCCAGGTTAGAACTGCTGTGCCAGCTAGTCTCAGTAAACCATCCTGCCCCGGTTAGAACTGCTGTGCCAGCTAGTCTCAGTAAACCATCCTGCCAGGTTAGAACTGCTGTGCCAGCTAGTCTCAGTAAACCATCCTGCCAGGTTAGAACTGCTGTGCCAGCTAGTCTCAGTAAACCATCCTGAACTGAGGGTCTACTACAGAACTTCAGACTCAGTCAGGTAGACCCGTGAAAACCTGTACTTTGTCTCCTCGATTGTTCCTCAAGCAAGGGGGGAGGCCGATGACATCACAGATTCCCATCTGACCAACTGTAAACTTGAAGTTTACAGTTGTTTTAAAACACTATTTTGCTCAAAACATATTTTTGACCTTTTAGTGTTCTTTACTGTATTTATACTGGGCTATCGCTTTTCAACAGGAACCGTTCAACAAGCACTGGAGGACGTCGAGGTTTAGGGATCGGGTTGTTTTTGTGGAACTCGGGGTGGGTGGTGGGTGTTTCTCTGGGATTAAATATGTGGAGCTTGCAGTGTGTGTGGATGGATGGTGCGTCTACACTCTGCCAAGCAGGCTGGAATGGACTTGTGGGCCTGCAGATCATAATGAAATGTTGTTTTGTTCTCTTTCCCTCTCCCTCCCCCTCTCTCCTCCTCCTCTCCTCCCCTCCCCGCCCCTCTCCTCCCATCCTCCTCCTCCTCCCCTCTCGTCCCCTCCTCCTCTCCTCTCCTCCCCTCTGTCCTTCTCTCAGCTGGAGATGGACAGAGTGTCCAGATGGACTCCATTAAGTCAGGCTTCGTGGGCTCCCAGGTGGAGCTGCGTTGTATCTTCGTTAATTCCAACCCTCCAGTCAAGATCTCTCAGGTGACGTGGCAGAAGTTCCTGAACGGCACCAAACAGAACGTGGCCATCGCCAACCCGTCGCTGGGGGTGTCCGTGCTCCCGCCCTTCAAGGAGAGGGTGACCTTCAAGCAGGCTGCGGTCCGCCACCGCACCCCGTCCCTGGAGGATACCACCATCATGTTCTCCAACCTGAGGCTGTCTGATGAGGCCGCATACATCTGCGAGTACACCACCTTCCCTGCTGGGAACCGAGAGAACATGGTCAACCTCACCGTGTTTGGTAACAACCCAATATGACACTGCAAGACATTCTAGTCAGCCCCCCTCAATTAGGATGACCTCATAACCAAGACATTCTAGTCAGCCGCCATCAATTAGAATGACCTCATAACCAAGACATTCTAGTCACCCCCCTTAATTAGAATGACCTCATAACCAAGACATTCTAGTCTGCCCCCCTCAATTAGAATGACCTGATAACCAAGACATTCTAGTCTGCCCCCCTCAATTAGAATGACCTCATAACCAAGACATTCTAGTCTGCCCCCCTCAATTAGAATGACCTGATAACCAAGACATTCTAATCAGCCCCCCTCAATTAGGATGACCTCATAACCAAGACATTCTAGTCAGCCGCCATCAATTAGAATGACCTCATAACCAAGACATTCTAGTCACCCCCCTTAATTAGAATGACCTCATAACCAAGACATTCTAGTCAGCCCCCCTCAATTAGAATGACCTGATAACCAAGACATTCTAGTCTGCCCCCCTCAATTAGAATGACCTCATAACCAAGACATTCTAGTCTGCCCCCCTCAATTAGAATGACCTGATAACCAAGACATTCTAGTCACCCCCCTCAATTAGAATGACCTGATAACCAAGACATTCTAGTCACCCCCCTCAATTAGAATGACCTGATGACCAAGACATTCTAGTCACCCCCCTCAATTAGAATGACCTCATAGCCAAGACATTCTAGTCTGCCCCCCTCAATTAGAATGACCTGCTGACCAAGACATTCTAGTCACCCCCCCTCAATTAGAATGAACTGATAACCAAGACATTCTAGTCACTCCCCCTCAATTAGAATGGCCTGATAACCAAGACATTCTAGTCACCCCCCCCCCCCTCAATTAGAATGACCTGATAACCAAGACATTCTAGTCCGCTGCCATCAATTAGAATGACCTGATAACCAAGACATTCTAGTCAGCCCCCCTTAAATAGAATGACCTCATATCCAAGACATTCTAGTCAGCCCCCCTTAATTAGAATGACCTCATAACCAAGACATTCTAGTCACCCCCCCTCAATTAGGATGACCTGATAACCAATACATTCTAGTCACCCCCCCCCCCCCCCCTCAATTAGAATGACCTCATAACCAAGACATTCTAGTCACCCCCCCTCAATTAGGATGACCTGATAACCAATACATTCTAGTCACCCCCCCCCCCCCTCAATTAGAATGACCTCATAACCAAGACATTCTAGTCTGCCCCCCCTCAATTAGAATGACCTGCTGACCAAGACATTCTAGTCACCCCCCCTCAATTAGAATGACCTCATAACCAAGACATTCTACTCAGCCCCCCCTCAATTAGAATGACCTGATAACCAAGACACTCTAGTCAGCCCCCCTCAATTAGAATGACCTGATAACCAAGACATTCTAGTCAGCCCCCCTTAATTAGAATGACCTGATAACCAAGACATTCTAGTCACCCCCCTCCAATTAGAATGACCAGATAACCAAGACATTCTAATCAGCCCCCCTCAATTAGAATGACCTGATAACCAAGACATTCTAGTCACCACCCTCAATTAGAATTACCTGATAACCAAGACATTCTAGTCACCCCCCTCAATTAGAATGACCTGATAACCAAGACATTCTAGTCACCCCCCTCAATTAGGATGACCTGATAACCAAGACATTCTAGTCAGCCCCCCTCAATTAGAATGACCTGATAACCAAGACATTCTAGTCAGCCCCCCTCAATTAGAATGACCTGATAACCAAGACATTCTAGTCACCCCCCTCAATTAGAATGACCTGATAACCAAGACATTCTAGTCACCCCCCTCCAATTAGAATGACCAGATAACCAAGACATTCTAGTCACCCCCCTCAATTAGGATGACCTGATAACCAAGACATTCTAGTCAGCCCCCCTCAATTAGAATGACCAGATAACCAAGACATTCTAGTCACCCCCGTCAATTAGAATGACCTGATAAAATAAAATATAATGTTACAGCTGTGTGAGAAGATGAACATACTCTTTATATGTCCTTGAACTTCACTTGATCTGCCCTACACCTGCCTGTGCCCTGTTCTACACCTGCCCTTGACCTGCCCGTGTCCTGTTCTACACCTGCCCTTGACCTGCCCGTGCCCTGTTCTACACCTGCCCTTGACCTGCCCAACACATGTCCTTGACCTGCCCTTGACCTGCCCAACACATGTCCTTGACCTGCCCTTGACCTGCCCTACACCTGCACTTGACCTGCCCTACACCTGCCCCTGACATGCCCTAGACCTGCCCTAGACCTGCCCTACACCTGCCCTTGACCTTCCTTGACCTGCCATTGACCTGCCCTACACCTGCCCTTGACCTGACCTACACCTGCCCTACACCTGCACTTGACCTTCCTTGACCTACCCTATACCTGCCCTACACCTGCCATTGATCTGCCCTAGTCCTGCCCTTGACCTGCCCTAGACCTGGCATTGACCTGCCCTTGACCTGTCCTTGACATGCCCTAGACCTTGCATTGACCTGCCCTTGACCTGCCCTAGACCTGCCCTTAACCTGCCCCATACCTGCCCTTGACCTGCCCTAGACCTGCACTTAACTTGCTTACTTGATTGTGAGGTCAGACACTATAGCATTCTAACCTTAGAAAACCTGTCAGGCCACTTAGCCAGGCTGTGTTTTTGTGAAAGTGTTGGAGATGTGATATATTCTATTCATAGAGATTTCCCCAGAAGGAACACACCGCCATAAAGCACACAGCCATATTGCCTTCATGTAACCAGAGATGCTGCAGAGTACAGAGAAATAAATAAGTACAGTGCCTTCAGAAACTATTCTCACCCCTTGACTTGTTCAACATTTGTATGTGTTACAGCCTGAATTTAACATGGATTAAATGTAGAACCCCATAATGTCAAACTGGAATTATGTTTTTAGAAATCTGTACAAAAATGTATTCAAAATGGAAATCTGAAATGTCAATTAGTATTAAACCCCTTTGTTATAGCAAGCCAACATAAGTTCAGGAGTAAAAATGTGCTTAACAAGTCACATAATAAGTTGCATGGACTCACTTTGTGTGCCATACTTGTGTTTAACATAATTTTTTATGACTACCTCATCTCTGTATCCCACACATACAAGTAAGGTCCCTCAGTTGAGCAGTGAATTTCAAACATAGATTCAACCACAAAGACCAGGGAGGTTTTCCAATGCCTCGCAAAGCATATGAAAGCCATCTGCAGCGCTTCATATCATATCTATCTGCAGCTCTTCATATCATATCTATCTGCAGCTCTTCATATCATATCTATCTGCAGCTCTTCATATCATTGCTATCTGCAGCTCTTCATATCATAGCTATCTGCAGCTCTTCATATCATATCTATCTGCAGCTCTTCATATCATTGCTATCTGCAGCTCTTCATATCAATGCTATCTGCAGCTCTTCATATCAATGCTATCTGCAGCTCTTCATATCATAGCTATCTGCAGCTCTTCATATCATAGCTATCTGCAGCTCTTCATATCATATCTATCTGCAGCTCTTCATATCATAGCTATCTGCAGCTCTTCATATCATAGCTATCTGCAGCTCTTCATATCAATGCTATCTGCAGCTCTTCATATCATAGCTATCTGCAGCTCTTCATATCATAGCTATCTGCAGCTCTTCATATCATAGCTATCTGCAGCTCTTCATATCATAGCTATCTGCAGCGCTTCATATCATATCTATCTGCAGCTCTTCATATCATATCTATCTGCAGCTCTTCATATCATAGCTATCTGCAGCTCTTCATATCATAGCTATCTGCAGCTCTTCATATCATATCTATCTGCAGCTCTTCATATCATAGCTATCTGCAGCTCTTCATATCATAGCTATCTGCAGCTCTTCATATCATAGCTATCTGCAGCTCTTCATATCATATCTATCTGCAGCTCTTCATATCATAGCTATCTGCAGCTCTTCATATCAATGCTATCTGCAGCTCTTCATATCATAGCTATCTGCAGCTCTTCATATCATATCTATCTGCAGCTCTTCATATCATAGCTATCTGCAGCTCTTCATATCAATGCTATCTGCAGCTCTTCATATCATAGCTATCTGCAGCTCTTCATATCATATCTATCTGCAGCTATTCATATCATTGCTATCTGCAGCTCTTCATATCATATCTATCTGCAGCTCTTCATATCATATCTATCTGCAGCTCTTCATATCATTGCTATCTGCAGCTCTTCATATCATATCTATCTGCAGCTCTTCATATCATATCTATCTGCAGCTCTTCATATCATAGCTATCTGCAGCTCTTCATATCATAGCTATCTGCAGCTCTTCATATCATATCTATCTGCAGCTCTTCATATCAATGCTATCTGCAGCTCTTCATATCATAGCTATCTGCAGCTCTTCATATCATTGCTATCTGCAGCTCTTCATATCATATCTATCTGCAGCTCTTCATATCATATCTATCTGCAGCTCTTCATATCATAGCTATCTGCAGCTCTTCATATCATAGCTATCTGCAGCTCTTCATATCATATCTATCTGCAGCTCTTCATATCAATGCTATCTGCAGCGCTTCATATCATATCTATCTGCAGCTCTTCATATCATATCTATCTGCAGCTCTTCATATCATAGCTATCTGCAGCTCTTCATATCAATGCTATCTGCAGCTCTTCATATCATATCTATCTGCAGCTCTTCATATCATTGCTATCTGCAGCTCTTCATATCATATCTATCTGCAGCTCTTCATATCATAGCTATCTGCAGCTCTTCATATCATATCTATCTGCAGCTCTTCATATCATATCTATCTGCAGCTCTTCATATCATATCTATCTGCAGCTCTTCATATCATTGCTATCTGCAGCTCTTCATATCATATCTATCTGCAGCTCTTCATATCATATCTATCTGCAGCTCTTCATATCATATCTATCTGCAGCTCTTCATATCATATCTATCTGCAGCTCTTCATATCAATGCTATCTGCAGCTCTTCATATCATATCTATCTGCAGCTCTTCATATCATATCTATCTGCAGCTCTTCATATCATATCTATCTGCAGCTCTTCATATCAATGCTATCTGCAGCTCTTCATATCATATCTATCTGCAGCTCTTCATATCATATCTATCTGCAGCTCTTCATATCATATCTATCTGCAGCTCTTCATATCATATCTATCTGCAGCTCTTCATATCATAGCTATCTGCAGCTCTTCATATCATAGCTATCTGCAGCTCTTCATATCAAAGCTATCTGCAGCTCTTCATATCATTGCTATCTGCAGCTCTTCATATCATAGCTATCTGCAGCTATTCATATCATAGCTATCTGCAGCTCTTCATATCAATGCTATCTGCAGCTCTTCATATCATTGCTATCTGCAGCTCTTCATATCATATCTATCTGCAGCTCTTCATATCATATCTATCTGCAGCTCTTCATATCATATCTATCTGCAGCTCTTCATATCATTGCTATCTGCAGCTCTTCATATCATATCTATCTGCAGCTCTTCATATCATATCTATCTGCAGCTCTTCATATCATATCTATCTGCAGCTCTTCATATCATATCTATCTGCAGCTCTTCATATCATATCTATCTGCAGCTCTTCATATCATATCTATCTGCAGCTCTTCATATCATAGCTATCTGCAGCTATTCATATCATAGCTATCTGCAGCTCTTCATATCATAGCTATCTGCAGCTCTTCATATCATAGCTATCTGCAGCTCTTCATATCATAGCTATCTGCAGCTATTCATATCATTGCTATCTGCAGCTCTTCATATCATAGCTATCTGCAGCTATTCATATCATAGCTATCTGCAGCTCTTCATATCATTGCTATCTGCAGCTCTTCATATCATAGCTATCTGCAGCTCTTCATATCATAGCTATCTGCAGCTCTTCATATCTTGTCTATCTGCAGCTCTTCATATCATTGCTATCTGCAGCTCTTCATATCATATCTATCTGCAGCTCTTCATATCATATCTATCTGCAGCTCTTCATATCATATCTATCTGCAGCTCTTCATATCATAGCTATCTGCAGCTATTCATATCATAGCTATCTGCAGCTCTTCATATCATAGCTATCTGCAGCTCTTCATATCATAGCTATCTGCAGCTCTTCATATCATAGCTATCTGCAGCTATTCATATCATTGCTATCTGCAGCTCTTCATATCATAGCTATCTGCAGCTATTCATATCATAGCTATCTGCAGCTCTTCATATCATTGCTATCTGCAGCTCTTCATATCATAGCTATCTGCAGCTCTTCATATCATAGCTATCTGCAGCTATTCATATCATAGCTATCTGCAGCTCTTCATATCATTGCTATCTGCAGCTCTTCATATCATAGCTATCTGCAGCTCTTCATATCATAGCTATCTGCAGCTATTCATATCATAGCTATCTGCAGCTATTCATATCATAGCTATCTGCAGCTCTTCATATCATAGCTATCTGCAGCTCTTCATATCATAGCTATCTGCTGCTCTTTATCTGCTCCACAGCTACTGTTTCCCATGTGAGCGTTCTCTTGTGCTTACCTGAGCCTTTTGACATCACTGTAGTAAATTGCTAATTGCCAGCCCTCAAAGGATTTCATTTGGAAGATGTTGTTCATTTGGAAAGCTTCTCCATCTGTTGAGGCTTTCTGACAACTGGGTTTGGCTTTGAGCACGTCAGGGAGGGACGTTCCTTCGTTGATTTAAATCATCACAAAACCTTTTTTCATCTTTCTCCCACCCTAGATTCATACATTTCAGTTAATCTGAGGCTTAACGTTGAAGTGAAGTTGAAATAATTATAAACCTAGATGGGAATTATATTGAAAGAAAAATCCACACAATCCAAAAAGTAATTTACTTCACAGAAAGCTATATTTTTTTTAAAATGAAGGGCATCGGCATTGAGACGTGGTGCATTCAAAACAAACTATTTAGACCAGTAGAACTTTTTCATTGTATTTTTCCTTCACTTTTAATAAAAACCCTTGCCACCCTTTAATCACTTTGCTTATTTGATTTAAATCAAGAAAGAGCCTTGTTTCCAGCCTTGTTTTAAGACTAGTCCCTTTATGATGTTTTGATAGGAAATACGTTTGTATTTTGCTATGATTGTTGCTTTTCAATAGTTTCTTCTTGGTGTCAAAATGACCCCCATTGGTAATCCAAGTTAGTGGCATGAGCGTTAATCACTTTGTTTGTTTTGTTCACGTTTATTATCCCTCTTTCCTTCCAGCTCGACCTCAGACCCGAATGACCTTGACCACGCCCACCATCGTGGCCCGCCCCCAGAAGCGGAAGATGACCGTGGCGACCTGCCTCTCGGCTAATGGAAAGCCTCAGAGTGTGATCAAGTGGGACACGAGGCTGAAGGGCGAAGCCACGTTCCAAGAGACGCAGAATGCCAACGGCACGGTGACCGTTAGGAGCAACTATGTGGTCGTGCCGAGCAGAGAGACACACAAACAGAAACTCACCTGCATCGTAACCTACAACAACGAGAGGATTACAGACAGTGTCGTGCTCAACGTGCAATGTGAGTTATCGCAGTTATTTTCATGTCAATCAATCAATCAACCAATCAATCAAATTTCCCCAAAGGGAAATGTGGTTTCTGGGCAGGATTTACATGATAAATACACTATATCATGCAAAACACACTAGTCACAAAACAAAGCACATAACCTTTATTTAAACATGTATTTAACCTAACAGGCTGACTAAACCGCTCACGTCGCGTCAGTTCCATTTGTGACGCAGATCACGCTGCAAGTCCTGCCTCTCCCATCTCCTCATTGGTTTATAGAAGCAAGTACCCCCCATGCCATCTCCTCATTGGTTTATAGAAGCAGGTACCCAGGTGCCATCTCCTCATTGGTTTATAGAAGCAGGTACCCAGGTGCCATCTCCTCATTGGTTTATAGAAGCAGGTACCCAGGTGCCATCTCCTCATTGGTTTATAGAAGCAGGTACCCAGGTGCCATCTCCTCATTGGTTTATAGAAGCAGGTACCCAGGTGCCATCTCCTCATTGGTTTATAGAAGCAAGTACCCCCCATGCCATCTCCTCATTGGTTTATAGAAGCAGGTACCCAGGTGCCATCTCCTCATTGGTTTATAGAAGCAGGTTTATGAAAGTTGCCAACCGCAATATAAAGTCCAGAGAAGAAAAGGCCTGGAAGGAAGAGAGATGACTAGAAACGATTCGGTTGACAGTTTTATGTGTGGATTAATTGGCAGGGTAGAGGTCCTTGTGCATTTCAGGTAAAATAACAACTCAAGGTTTATATCCCAGGACAAATTATCTAGCAACAGCAGCTACCTAAAAAGGACAAATTAGCTAGCAATGCTTTTCGACCTGTCCCCAAATTAATGTAATTGGTTCAGAGTTTGTTTTGATATTTTAACCTGTGTGTCGTGATCGCGTTTGGTGTGGGGGTACAAAATAAATGTATGCACGATGGCCCAGTCTCTTACTGGGGCATCTGAAATAGAACCCTGAACCTCAGTGTGAAGAGTCTCTTACTGGGGCATCTGAAATAGAACCCTAAACCTCAGTGTGAAGAGTCTCTTACTGGGGCATCTGAAATAGAACCCTAAACCTCAGTGTGTAGAGTCTCTTACTGGGGCATCTGAAATAGAACCCTAAACCTCAGTGTGAAGAGTCTCTTACTGGGGCATCTGAAATAGAACCCTAAACCTCAGTGTGTAGAATCTCTTACTGGGGCATCTGAAATAGAACCCTAAACCTCAGTGTGAAGAGTCTCTTACTGGGGCATCTGAAATAGAACCCTAAACCTCAGTGTGAAGAGTCTCTTACTGGGGCATCTGAAATAGAACCCTAAACCTCAGTGTGTAGAGTCTCTTACTGGGGCATCTGAAATAGAACCCTGAACCTCAGTGTGAAGAGTCTCTTATTAGGGCATCTGAAATAGAACCCTAAACCTCAGTGTGAAGAGTCTCTTACTGGGGCATCTGAAATAGAACCCTAAACCTCAGTGTGAAGAGTCTCTTACTGGGGCATCTGAAATAGAACCCTAAACCTCAGTGTGAAGAGTCTCTTACTGGGGCATCTGAAATAGAACCCTAAACCTCAGTGTGTAGAGTCTCTTACTGGGGCATCTGAAATAGAACCCTAAACCTCAGTGTGAAGAGTCTCTTACTGGGGCATCTGAAATAGAACCCTAAACCTCAGTGTGAAGAGTCTCTGACTGGGGCATCTGCAAAGGTACCCTATTCCCTATTGTACTGCACTACTTTTGATCAATGCACTATGTCAGAGCCTATGGCTTTGTTGTCAAAATCATTTTAGTTAAATTATAGGGAGGTTCTATGTAGGGCACTATGTAGGGAATAGTGTGTCATTTCCTGGGTCAGCCAAGGTCTATCTGCTTCAATCAACAGCAGGAAGAGCTAGTCTACATGATTCATATCGTCTGTGAGTGGAAGTACATGATTCATATCGTCTTATAGAGGAAATATAGCAGTAGGGCTGAAAGCAGATGATAGCTGTGGTGTCTCAACATGTAGAATCATCAGGACAGAAAATAAAGATATTCTGGTCAGGGAATTCAGGTCAGAGGCAATAGGACCGCCACCCACTGGTTTTAACTGTTCTTCGTTCTATTCTGTTCTATTCTTCTGTTCTGCTCTGTTCTGCTCTATTCTGTTCTCCTCTATTCTGTTCTGCTCTATTCTGTTCTCCTCTATTCTGTTCTATTCTTCTGTTCTGTTCTGTTCTGCTCTGTTCTGCTCTATTCTGTTCTCCTCTATTCTGTTCTATTCTGTTCTATTCTTCTGTTCTCTTCTGTTCTATTCTTCTATTCTGTTATATTCTGTTATATTCTTCTATTCTGTTCTATTCTGTTCTGTTCTATTTTGTTCTATTCTTCTGTTCTGTTCTATTCTGCTCTTCTGTTCTGTTCTGCTCTTCTGTTCTGCTCTGTTCTGCTCTGCTCTGTTCTGCTCTGTTCTGTTATGTTCTATTCTGCTCTGTTCTGCTATTTTCTGTTCTGCTCTGCTCTGTTCTGTTTTGTTCTATTCTGCTCTGTTCTGCTATTTTCTGCTCTGTTCTGCTCTGTTCTGTTATGTTCTATTCTGCTCTGTTCTGCTCTTCTGTTCTGCTCTGCTCTGTTCTGTTATGTTCTGCTCCTTTCTGTTCTGTTCTATTCTGCTCTGTTCTGCTCCATTCTGTTATGTCCTGCTCTGTTCTGCTCTATTCTGGTCTATTCTGCTCTGTTCTGTTCTATTCTGCTCTTCTGTTCTGCTCTGTTCTTTTCTGCTCTGTTCTGATCTATTCTACTCTGCTCTATTATGCTCTGTTCTATTCTGCTCTGCTCTATTCTGTTCTGCTCTATTCTGTTCTGTGCTATTCTGCTCTTCTATTCTGTTCTGTTCTGCTCTATTCTGTTCTGCTCTGTACTGTTTTATTCTGCTCTGTTCTGCTCTATTCTGCTCTTCTGTTCTGCTCTGCTCTGTTCTGCTCTATTCTGTTCTGTTCTATTCTGCTATATTATGTTCTGCTCTGCTCTATTCTGCTCTGTTCTATTCTGCTCTTCTGTTCTGCTCTGTTCTATTCTGCTCTGTTCTGCTCTATTCTGTTCTGTTCTATTCTGCTCTATTATGTTCTGCTCTGTTCTATTCTGCTCTTTTCTGTTATGTTCTATTCTGTTCTATTCTGCTCTGCTCTACTCTGTTCTACTCTATTCTGTTCTATTCCGCTCTGCTCTATACTTTTCTATTCTGTTCTATTCTGCTCTGCTCTACTCTGTTCTACTCTATTCTGTTCTATTCCGCTCTGCTCTATACTTTTCTATTCTGCTCTGTTCTGTTCTGCTCTATTATGATATATTCTGCTCTGTTCTGCTATTTTCTATTCTGCTCTGTTCTGCTATTTTCTATTCTGTTCTGCTCAGTTCTGTTCTATTCTGCTCTGTTCTGCTCCATCTGTTCTGTTCTGCTATATTCTGCTCTGCTCTACTCTGTTCTACTCTATTCTGTTCTATTCCGCTCTGCTCTATACTTTTCTATTCTGCTCTGTTCTGCTCTATTATGATCTAGTCTGCTCTATTCTGCTCAGTTCTGTTCTATTCTGCTCTGTTCTGCTCCATTCTGCTCTGTTCTGCCATGTTATATTCTGCTATGTTCTATTCTGCTATGTTCTGCTCTGTTCTGTTCTGCTCTATTCTGTTCTGCTCTGTTCTATTCTGTTCTATTCTGTTCTGCTCTGTTCTGCACTATTCTGTTCTCCTCTATTCTGTTCTGTTCTGTTCTATTCTTCTGTTCTGTTCTATTCTGCTCTGTTCTGCTCTATTCTGTTCTCCTCTATTCTGTTCTATTCTGTTCTATTCTATTCTGCTCTGTTCTGTTCTCTTCTGTTCTATTCTTCTATTCTGTTATATTCTGTTATATTCTTCTATTCTGCTCTTCTGTTCTTCTCTGTTCTGTTCTGCTCTTCTGTTCTGTTCTATTCTGCTCTTCTGTTCTGTTCTATTCTGCTCTTCTGTTCTGCTCTGCTCTGTTCTGCTCTGCTCTGTTATGTTCTATTCTGCTCTGTTCTGCTCCATTCTGTTATGTCCTGCTCTGTTATGTTCTGCTCCATTCTGTTCTATTCTGCTATGTTCTGCTCCTTTCTGTTCTGTTCTATTCTGCTCTGTTCTGCTCCATTCTGTTATGTCCTGCTCTGTTCTGTTCTGCTCCATTCTGTTCTATTCTGCTATGTTCAGCTCTGTATTATTCTGGTCTATTCTGCTCTGTTCTGTTCTTTTCTGCTCTTCTGTTCTGCTCTGTTCTTTTCTGCTCTGTTCTGCTCTATTCTGATCTATTCTACTCTGCTTTATTCTGCTCTGCTCTGTTCTATTCTGTGCTATTCTGCTCTTCTATTCGGTTCTGTTCTGCTCTATTCTGTTCTGCTCTGTACTGTTTTATTCTGCTCTGTTCTGCTCTATTCTGCTCTGTTCTGCTCTATTCTGTTCTGCTCTGTACTGTTTTATTCTGCTCTGTTCTGCACTATTCTGCTCTTCTGTTCTGCTCTGTTATATTTTGCTCTGTTCTGCTCTATTCTGTTCTGCTCTGTACTGTTTCATTCTGCTCTGTTCTGCACTATTCTGCTCTGTTCTATTCTGCTCTTCTGTTCTGCTCTGCTCTATTCTGCTCTGCTCTGTTCTATTCTGTTCTGCTCTATTCTGTTCTGTGCTATTCTGCTCTTCTATTCTGTTCTGTTCTGCTCTATTCTGTTCTGCTCTGTATTGTTTTATTCTGCTCTGTTCTGCTCTATTCTGCTCTTCTGTTCTGCTCTGTTCTATTCTGCTCTGCTCTATTCTGTTCTGTTCTATTCTGCTCTATTATGTTCTGCTCTGCTCTGTTATATATTCTGCTCTGTTCTATTCTGCTCTGTTCTGCTCTATTCTGTTCTGTTCTATTCTGCTCTATTATGTTCTGCTCTGTTCTATTCTGCTATTTTCTGTTATGTTCTATTCTGTTCTGTTCTATTCTGCTCTGCTCTACTCTGTTCTGTACTCTATTCTGTTCTATTCCGCTCTGCTCTATACTTTTCTATTCTGCTCTGTTCTGCTCTATTATGATCTATTCTGCTCTGTTCTGCTATTTTCTATTCTGCTCTGTTCTGCTCACACTGGTAGTGTGCTGATCTCTAGAGGGTAGTGTGGTGATCTCTAGAGGCTAGTGTGGTGATCTCTAGAGGGTGGTGTGGTGTGGTGATATCTAGAGTGTAGTGTGGTGATATCTAGAGGGTAGTGTAGTGTTGTGATATCTAGAGGGTAGTGTGGTGATATCTAGAGGGTAGTGTAGTGTGGTGATATCTAGAGGGTAGTGTGGTAATCTCTAGGGGGTATTGTTGTGATATCTAGAGGGTGGTGTGTTGATCTCTAGAAGGTAGTGTGGTGATATCTAGAGGGTGGTGTGGTGATCTCTAGAGGGTAGTGTGGTGATCTCTAGAGGGTCGTGTGGTGATATCTAGAGGGTAGTGTAGTGTGGTGATATCTAGAGGGTAGTGTGGTAATCTCTAGAGGGTGGTGTGGTGATCTCTAGAAGGTAGTGTGGTGATCTCTATGGGCTGGTGTGGTGATATCTAGAGGGTGGTGTGGTGTGGTGATATCTAGAGTGTAGTGTGGTGATATCTAGAGGGTAGTGTAGTGTTGTGATATCTAGAGGGTAGTGTGGTGATATCTAGAGGGTAGTGTAGTGTGGTGATATCTAGAGGGTAGTGTGGTAATCTCTAGAGGGTAGTGTGGTGATCTCTAGAGGGTGGTGTGGTGATCTCTAGAGGGTGGTGTGGTGATCTCTAGAAGGTAGTGTGGTGATCTCTAGAAGGTAGTGTGGTGATCTCTATGGGGTGGTGTGGTGATATCTAGAGGGTAGTAGGGTGATCTCTAGAGTGTGGTGTGGTGATCTCTAGAGGGTAGTGTGGCGATATCTAGAGGGTAGTGTGGTGTTTTGATATCTAGAGGGTAATGTGGTGTGGTGATCTCTAGAGGGTAGTGTGGTGATATCTAGAGGGTAGTGTTGTGTGGTGATCTCTAGAGGGTAGTGTGGTGTGGTGATCTCTAGAGGGTAGTGTGGTGATATCTAGAGGGTAGTGTGGTGATCTCTATAGGGTAGGGTGGTGATCTCTAGAGGGTAGTGTGGTGATCTCTAGAGGGTAGGGTGGTGATCTCTAGAGGGTAGTGTTGTGTGGTGATCTCTAGAGGGTAGTGTGGTGTGGTGATCTCTAGAGGGTAGTGTGGTGATATCTAGAGGGTAGTGTGGTGTGGTGATCTCTATAGGGTAGGGTGGTGATCTCTAGAGGGTAGTGTGGTGATCTCTATAGGGTAGGGTGGTGATCTCTAGAGGGTAGTGTGGTGATCTCTATAGGGTAGGGTGGTGATCTCTAGAGGGTAGTGTGGTGATCTCTAGAGGGTAGTGTGGTGATCTCTATAGGGTAGGGTGGTGATCCTCTAGAGAAAAGAAAAATATGTGTGTTAATACAATTGGTATTAACACAATTGGTCAGCGGTGTGGAATGAGAAACATACTGTACGATTCTGACACCATCTCTCTCTCTCTGACAGATGAACCGGAGGTGAAGATCGAGGGCTTCGATGGTAACTGGTACCTGGACCGTCAGGATGTCAGCCTCACCTGCAATGCTGACGCTAACCCTCCTGTTACCGTCTACCAGTGGAAAGTGTAAGTCTTCTTTCGACCTTCTGTTCACAGGTCCAGGTTGTCTGTTTGAAGTGTAGGTAACATACATTCTACAAAACTTGTTCAAGACTTAAAGACTTGATGCACATTATTGTATGAAATCTCTTTTTTTTTCATAAACAGCACCAGTCAAGCGTTTGGACACGCCTACTCATTCAAGGTTTTTATTTTATTTTTACTATTGTAGAATAATAGTGACGACATCAAAATGATGAAATAACACATATGGAATCATGAATTAACCAATTTGTGGCATTTCTTTGATTGGCGTTTGAGCCAATCAGTTGTTTTGTGAAAAGGTAGGGGTGGTATACAAAACCCTATTTGGTAAATTACCAAGTCCATTTTATGGCAAGATCAGCTCAAATAAGCAAAGAGAAACGACAGTCCGTCATTACTTTAAGACATGAAGGTCTGTCAATCTGGAGAATGTCAAAAACGTAAATAAATAATAATAATTAAAGTGCAATTGCAAAAACCTTCAAGCGCTATGATGAAAACTGGCTCTCATGAGGACCGCCACAGGAAAGGAAGACCCAGAGTTACCTCTGCTGCAAAGGATACATTCATTAGAGTTCCCTGGCTCTCATGAGGACCGCCACAGGAAAGGAAGACCCAGCGTTACCTCTGCTGCAAAGGATACATTCATTAGAGTTCCCTGGCTCTCATGAGGACCGCCACAGGAAAGGAAGACCCAGAGTTACCTCTGCTGCAACGGATAAGTTCATTAGAGTTACCTGGCTCTCATGAGGACCGCCACAGGAAAGGAAGACCCAGAGTTACCTCTGCTGCAGAGGATAAGTTCATTAGAGTTACCTGGCTCTCATGAGGACCGCCACAGGAAAGGAAGACCCAGAGTTACCTCTGCTGCAGAGGATAAGTTCATTAGAGTTACCTGGCTCTCATGAGGACCGCCACAGGAAAGGAAGACCCAGACTTACCTCTGCTGCAACGGATAAGTTCATTAGAGTTCCCAGCCTCAGAAATCGGCAATTAAATGCACCTCAAATTGCAACTGTTCTGAGGAGACTGTGTGAATCAGGCCTTCATGGTAAAATTGTTGCAAAGAAACCACTACTAAAGGACACCAATAACAAGAAACTTGTTTGGGCCAAGAAACACGAGCAATGAACAATAGACCAATGGAAATCTGTTTCCACCTGTTTCTAATTTGAGGTATTTGAGATATTTGGCTCCAACCACCGTGTCTTTGAGACTCAGAGTAGGTGAATGGATGATCTCCACATGTGGTTCCCACCGTGAAGCATGGAGAAGGAGGTGTGGGGGTGCTTTGTTGGTGACACTGTCTGTGATTTATTTAGAATTCAAGGCACACTTAACCAGCATGGCTACCACCACATTCTGCAGCGATATGCCATCCCATCTGGTTTGCGCTTATCAGGACAATGACCCAACACACCTCCAGGCTGTGTAAGGGCTATTTGACCAAGGAGAGGGTTGGAGTGCCTTACCAGATGACCTGGCCTCCACAATCACCTGACCTAAACCCAATTGTGATGGTTTGGGATGAGTTGATGAGTTGAACTGCAGTGAAGGAAAAGCAGCCAACAAGTGCTCAGCATATGTGGGATCTCCTTCAAGACTGTTGGAAAAGGATACCAGGTTAAACTGGTTGAGAGAATGCCAAGAGTGTGCAAAGCTGTCATCAAGGCAAAGGGTGGCTACTTTGAAGAATCTAAAATATATTTTGATTTGTTTAACACTTTTGTGTTTAATGCATAGTTTTGATGTCTTCATTATTATTCTGCAATGTAGAAAATAGTAAAAAAAAAGAAAGAACCCTGGAATGAGTAGGTGCTCTAAAACTTTTGACTGGTACTGTATATCATGTGAAACGGGCCCACGGTTTGGAATTCATGATAGTTGAACAAGTGGTCTGAAATGAATGGATTTATTAATTCTGTGTTTTAAAAGCATAAGCCGTTCTCAAAAACCCTGTTCAAGACTTAATGCACCTTACCGCTGCAATGAAACTGGCACAACTCAATTGTGTTATATGAGAGGTCTGGTGAACCTAATTTATTCTTCTTTGGTTCTCCAATCAGGGTTTAAAAACATAAAGCAGTAAGATGTATTTTCCCCCACTTGCCGTATCGATCAGTGTTTCATTCATTCATCTCAGTTTGTTTACACATCAATATAGTGATGATCCGGCTTGGAGATGGAGGCTTAGGCACAATGAGACTGTAAAAAACAACACACACATTATTATCTGCAGCAAGCATGGGCAACACGGTGACAGTCAGACTAGTACCGACAGTATCTAGTCTATTTTAACTACAGTATCTAGACTATTTCATCTACAGTATCTAGTCTATTTCATCTACAGTATCTAGACTATTTTATCTACAGTATCTAGTCTATTTTATCTACAGTATCTAGTCTATTTCATCTACAGTATCTAGACTATTTCATCTACAGTATCTAGACTATTTCATCTACAGTATCTAGTCTTATTTTATCTACAGTATCTAGACTATTTTATCTACAGTATATAGTCTATTTTATCTACATTATCTAATCTATTTTATCTACAGTATCTAGTCTATTTTATCTACAGTATCTAGTTTATTTTATCTACAATATCTATTTTATTTCCAGTATATTTTTATCTACAGTACAGTGCAAAAGTATTCATCCTCCTTGGCATTTTTACATGTTTTTAGCATTACAACCTGTAATTTAAATATATTTTTATTTTTATTGGATGTCATGTACAAAGTAATCAAAAATTGGTGAAGTGAAATGAAAAAAATTACTTTAAAAAAATAATTCTAAACAATAAAAATGTGAAAAGTGGTGCATGTATATGTATTCACCCCCTTTACATATGTATTCACCCCCTTTACATATGTATTCACCCCCTTTACATATGTATTCACCCCCTTTACATATGTATTCACCCCCTTTACATATGTATTCACCCCCTTTACATATGTATTCACCCCCTTTACATATGTATTCACCCCCTTTACATATGTATTCACCCCCTTTACATATGTATTCACCCCCTTTACATATGTATTCACCCCCTTTACATATGTATTCACCCCCTTTACATATGTATTCACCCCCTTTACATATGTATTCACCCCCTTTACATATGTATTCACCCCCTTTACATATGTATTCACCCCCTTTACATATGTATTCACCCCCTTTGCTATGAAACCCCTACATATGATCTAGTACAACCAATTACCTTCAGAAGCCACATAATTAGTTAAATAAAGTCCACCTGTGTGCAATCTAAGTGTCACATGATCTGTCACATGATGTCAGTATGTATACACCTGTTCTGAAAGACCCCAGAGTCTGCAACACCACTAAGCAAGGGGCAACATCAAGCAAGCGGCACCATGAAGACCAAGGAGCCAAATAGGTCAGTGACAAAGTTGTGGGGAAGTACAGATCAGGGTTGGGTTATAAAAAAATATCTGAAACGTTGAACATCCCGAGGAGCACCATTAAATCCATTATAAAATGTTTTAAAGAATATGGTACCACAACAAACCTGCCAAGAGAGGGTCGCCCACCAAAACTCACGGTCCTGGCAAGGAGTGCATTAATCAGAGAGGCAACAAAGAGACCAAAGATAACCCTGAAGGAGCTACACAGCTCCACTGCGGAGATTGGAGTATCTGTCCATAGGACCACTTTAAGCCGTACACTCCACAGAGCTGGGCTTTATAAGCAAACACGTTTGCTGTTCGCCAAATGGCATGTGGGAGACTCCCCAAACATATGGAAGAAGGTAATCTGGTAAAATGAGACTAAAATGTAGCTTTTTGGCCATCAAGGAAAACACTATGTCTGCCGTAAACCCAATACCTCTCATCAACCCGAGAAAACCATCCTCACAGTGAAGCATGGTGGTGGCAGGATCATTATTTGGGCATGTTTTTCATCGGCAGGGACTGGGAAACTGGTTAGAATTGAAGGAATGATGGATGACACTAAATACAGGGAAATTATTGATGGATACCTGTTTCAGTCTTCCAGAGATTTGAGACTGGGACTGAGGTTCACCTCCCAGCAGGATAATGACCCTAAGCATACTGTTAAAGCAACACTCGAGTGCTTTAAGGGGAAACATTTAAATGTCTTGGAATGGCCTAGTCAACGCCCAGACCTCAATCCAATTGAGAATCTGTGGTGTGACTTTAAAATTGCTGTACACCAGCAGAACCCATCCAACTTGTAGGAGCTGGAGCAGTTTTGCCTTGAAGTATGGGCAAAAATCCCAGTGGCTAGATGTGCCAAGTTTATAGAGACATACCCCAAGAGACTTGCAGCTGTAATTGCTGGAAAAGGTGGCTCTACAAAGTATTGACATCGTGTGGGGGGGTGAATAGTTATGCACGCTCAAGTTTGCTGGGTTTTTTTTGTCCATTTTTTTGTCCATATATTTTATCTACTGTGTCTTGTCTCTTATCTGCAGTTTATAATCTCATATCTACATTATCTAGTCTCTTTTATCTACAGTATCTCATCTATTGTATCTACAGTATATAGTCTTTGTTTCTACATTATCTAATCTGTGTTATCTACAGTATCTAATCTATTTTATCTACATTATATAATTTATCTACAGTATCTAATCTATTGTATCTACATTATCTAATCTGTGTTATCTACAGTATCTAATCTATTTTATCTACATTATATAATGTATCTACAGTATCTAATCTATTTCATCTACATTATATAATTTATCTACAGTATTTCATCTACATTATATATTTTATCTACAGTATCTCATCTATTTCATCTACATTATATATTTTATCTACAGTATCTGGACTCTTTTGTCTGCAGTTTAGTCTCTTATCTACAATATATATTCTCTCTTATCTACAGTATCTAGTCTATTTTATTGACAGTGTCTAATGTATTTTATTCACAATATATATTTTATCTACAATATCTAGTCACTTTTATCTACCATCGAGAAGGCGAGGTCAGTACAGGTGCATCAAAGCTGGGACCGAGAGACTGAAAAACAGCTTCTATCTCAAGGCCATCAGACTGTTAAACAGACATCACTAACATTGAGTGGCTGCTGCCAACATACTGATTCTCAACTCCAGCCACTTTAATAATGGAAAAATTGGATGTAATAAATGTGTCACTTTAAACAATGCCACTTTATATAATGTTTTCATACCCTACATTACTCATCTCATATGTATATACTGTACTCTATACCATCTACTGCATCTTGCCTATGCAGTTCGGCCATCGCTCATCCATATATTTGTATATATATATTCTTATTCATTCCTTTACATTTGTGTGTGTTAGGTAGTTGTTGTGAAATTATTAGATTACTCGTTGGTTATTACTGCATTGTCGGAACTAGAAGCACAAGCATTTCGCTACACTCGAGTTAACATCTGCTAACCATGTGTATGTGACCAATAACATTTGATTTTATTACCATTGTTGTGTCGTCAGCAAACGTAATGATAGCGTTGGAGTTGTGTTTGGCCATGCAGTCGTGGGTGAACAGGGAACACAGAAGGGGACTAAGTACACACCATTGAGGGGCCCCAGTGTTGGGGGCGGGAGGTGTTTTTTCCCCAGAGTCCTTAGCTTAGTGATGAACTCCGTGGGTACTATGGTGTTGAACGCTGAGCTGTAGTCAATGAACAGTGTTCTCACATAGGTGTTCCTTTTGTCCAGGTGGGAAAGGGCAGTGTGGAGTGTGATTGAGATTGCGTCATCTGTGGATCTGTTGGGGCTGTATGCAAATTAGAGTGGGTCTAGGGTGTCCGGGAGGATGCTGTTGATGTGAGCCATGACAAGCCTGTCAAAGCACTTTAAATAAGTTAAAAAATAAGTGCTTCTTTTTTTTGGTGCCGTTTTTAGAGGGGGATCGTAAAAGCTTTTTCATCTTTAAGAGAGGGAGGGAGGGAGGGAGGGAGAGAGAGAGGAGTTTTAGCTTCAGTTTAAGTGGTGGAGCCATAGATTAGGACTACATGCCTAAGAGCTGACATCAGTACTTTGCCTTTCAAATGATAAGTGTCAGTGCTGCAGAATATACACACAGCAGTATGTTGAGATGAAAAAGGAGAGATGTTCATGTTTTTTTCCAGGCCATAAGTGCTCCTCTCAATAAACAATGCTTGGTTTGATCCACACTAACAAATCATGCATAGGTTGGCTATGTGAGCATAAACAAACATCTAACCAGAGTCCAAATATCAAGCCATGTGACATCATAGAAACGCAATTCAATGTACCAACGTCCTCGTCCTGCTGTCCTCTCTGGCTCTTCATAGTACAATTCTTTTGACAACAGAGGAGCTTTGCCAACCATCTATAACTGGGTGGAAAAGAAGAGATTTATACAGTGAAATTGAGAGATAAACGTAGTAATTGTTCACTGAAGGCTGGATAAGGGAAGGTGTCAACGGATTAATAGACCATTGTGTTCACCTCACTGTAGCCCTGCCACCACTGGGTATTAATGAGAGAGGGATGGAGGAAGAGAGAGGGGGGGTGGGGTATATAATAGAGCTTTCTTTACAGGGGAAGAGGAGATTGGAAAGGGTAGAAGAGAGAGAGAGGGTGGGGGGGATATATAGAAGAGACGTTTCTTTACAGGGGAAGAGGAGACTGGAGAGGGTAGAAGAGAGAGAGGGGGGTGGGGGGGATATATAGAAGAGAGGTTTCTGTACAGGGGAAGAGGAGATTGGAGAGGGTAGAAGAGAGAGAGATGGTGAAGACAGAGGAAAGAGAGAGAGATGATATCATAAGATAGGGAGGATGAGGAGAGAGATGATATCATAGGATAGGGAGGATGAGGAGAGGGATGATATCATAGGATAGGGAGGATGAGGAGAGAGATGATATCATAGGATAGGGAGGATGAGGAGAGTGATGATATCATAGGATAGGGAGGATGAGGAGAGGGATGATATCATAGGATAGGGAGGATGAGGAGAGAGATGATATCATAAGATAGGGAGGATGAGGAGAGAGATGATATCATAGGATAGGGAGGATGAGGAGAGGGATGATATCATAGGATAGGGAGGATGAGGAGAGAGATGATATCATAGGATAGGGAGGATGAGGAGAGTGATGATATAGGATAGGGAGGATGAGGAGAGGGATGATATCATAGGATAGGGAGGATGAGGAGAGGGATGATATCATAGGATAGGGAGGATGAGGAGAGTGATGATATCATAGGATAGGGAGGATGAGGAGAGGGATGATATCATAGGATAGGGAGGATGAGGAGAGGGATGATATCATAGGATAGGAAGGATGAGGAGAGGGATGATATCATAGGATAGGGAGGATGAGGAGAGGGATGATATCATAGGATAGGGAGGATGAGGAGAGGGATGATATCATAGGATAGGGAGGATGAGGAGAGGGATGATATCATAGGATAGGGAGGATGAGGAGAGAGATGATATCATAAGATAGGGAGGATGAGGAGAGGGATGATATCATAGGATAGGGAGGATGAGGAGAGGGATGATAATGGAGAAAGAGGGATGTAGAAGATGGGGTGAGGAGGCGGAGAGAGAGAGCATTATGTGTACAGACGAAGGGGCAGGCTGGGTGACAGATAGGAGGACATTGCTGTGGTGGAACAAGACTCCAAATGTGTTTTGAAGGCTCCTCCGGGCTGCTAGAGGAGCTACACAGACACACACACACACACACACACACACACGTAAGGAAGACTTTGACAGAACACACACACACACGTAAGGAAGGCTTTGACAGAACAAGACAGAGCCGGAACAACCAGGATATAGGCACATAGCTATATACACATACACACAGACACACACACACACACACACACACACACACACACAAAGCCAGACCAGGATATAGGCATACACATAGCTATAGAAATATACATATACACGTATTCCTTCACCCAGAAATCACCCTGTACAGACAGTATCACATTCTGAGTCCTCAGTCTTTCTCCTCTGGGCTTTCAGTCCTGCAGTCCATCAATCCAGCTGCTATATACAGTTGAAGTGGGAAGTTTACATAAACCTTAACCAAATACATTTAAACTCAGTTTTTCACAACTCCTGACATTTAATCCTAGTAAACATTCCCTGTCCTAGGTCAGTTAGGATCACCGGTTTATTTTAAGAATGAAATGTCTGAATAATAGTAGAGAGAATGATTTATTTCAGCTTTTATATTTCTTTCATCACATTCCCAGTGGGTCAGAAGTTTACATACACTCAATTAATATTTGGTAGCATTGCCTTTAAATTGTTTAACTTGGGTCAAACGTTTCGGGTAGCCTTCCACAAGCTTCCCACAATAAGTTGGGTAAATTTTGGCCCATTCCTGCTGGTGTAACGGAGTCAGGTTTGTAGGCCTCCTTGCTCGCACATGCTTTTTCAGTTCTGACCACAAATGTTCTATAGGATTGAGTTCTGGGCTTTGTGATGGCCACTCCAATACCTTGACTTTGTTGTCCTTAAGCCATTTTGCCACAACTTTGGAAGTATGTTTGGGGTCATTGTCCATTTGGAAGACCCATTGGCAACCAAGCTTTAACTTCCTGACTGATGTCTTGAGATGTTGCTTCAATATATCCACATAATTTTCCTACCTCATGAGGCCATCTCTTTTGTGAAGTGCACCAGTCTCTCCTGCAGCAAAGCACCCCCACAACATGATGCTGCCAACCCCGTTCTTCACGGTTGGGATGGTGTTCTTCGGCTTGCAAGCCTCCCCCTTTTTCCTCCAAACATAACGATGGTCATTATGGCCAAACAGTTCTATTTTTGTTTGGTCAGACCAGAGGACATTTCTTCAAAAACGATGATCTTTGTCCCCATGTGCAGTTGCAAACCGTAGTCTGGCTTATTTATGTTTTTTTTTTAGAAGTGGCTTCTTCCTTGCTTAGCGGCTTTTCAGGTTATGTTGATATAGGACTCGTTTTACTGTGGATATAGATACTTTTGTACCTGTTTCCTCCAGCATCATTACAAGGTCCTTTGCTGCTGTTCTGGTGACTTGATTGAATTTTTTCGCACCAAAGTACGTTCATCTCTAGGAGACAGAACGCGTCTCCTTCCTGAGCGGTATGACAGCTGCATGGTCCCATGGTGTTTATGCTTGCGTACTATTGTTTATACAGATGAACGTGGTACCTTCAGGCATTTGGAAATTGCTCCCAAGGATGATCCAGACTTGTGCAGGTCTACAATTTTTTTAATTAGCTTTTCCCATGATGTCAATCAAAGAGGCACTGAGTTTGAAGTTAGGCCTTGAAATACATCCACAGGTACACCTCCAATTCACTCAAATGATGTCAATTAGCCTTTCAGAAGCTTCTAAAGCCATGACATCATTTTCTGGAATTTTCCAAGCTGTATAAAGGAACAGTCAACTTAGTGTATGTAAACTTCTGACCCACTGGAATTGTGATACAGTGAATTATAAGTGAAATAATCTGTCTGTAAACAATTGTTGGAAAAATAACTTGTGTCATGAACAAAGTAGATGTCCTAACCGACTTGGCAAAACTATAGTTTGTTAACAAGACATTTGTGGAGTGGTTGAAAAATGAGTTTTAATGACTCCAACCTAAGTGTATGTAAACGTCCGACTTCAACTGTATAGTAGACACTATAGACCCCTATTTATTGAATACAGTATATAGTAGATGCTATAGACCCCTATTTATTGAATACAGTATATAGTAGATGCTATAGACCCCTATTTATTGAATACAGTATATAGTAGACGCTATAGACCCCTATTTATTGAATACAGTATATCGTAGATGCTATAGACCCCTATTCATTGAAAACAGTATACAGTAGATGCTATAGTCCCCTATTTATTGAATACAGTATATAGTAGACACTATAGACCCCTATTTATTGAATACAGTATATAGTATACACTAGACCCCTTTTTATTGAATACAGTATATAGTAGACACTAGACCCCTATTTATTGAATACAGTATATAGTACATGCTATAGACCCCTATTTATTGGGTGTGATAAGAGATGTGACCACTAGGGTGTGATAAGAGTTGTGACCAGTGGGATCTTTAACACAGGATGTAGTAGACACTAGACCCCTATTTATTGAATACAGTATATAGTAGATGCTATAGACCCCTATTTTTTGGGTGTGATAAAAGTTGTGACCAGTGGGATCTTTAACACCCTATCTTGCTCCTCTCTTCTACAGGTTGAATGGATCTCTTCCCAGCACCGTGGAGATTCTTAACAACTCTCTGATCTTCAAGGGCGCGGTGACTTATGAGCTAGCTGGGACGTACGTGTGTGCTGCCACCAATGGGATTGGGACTCGTACTGGTCTGGTCCAGGTTAATGTTACTGGTAGGTGACCAACTGGTACAAGCTTCTTCTTCTCTGCTCTGGGCTTCTGGTTTCTCTCTACTCTGGGATTCTGTTCTCTCTGCTCTGTGCTTCTGGTTTGTCTCTGCTCTGGGCTTCTGGTTTCTCTTTACTCTGGGATTCTGGTCTCTCTCTACTCTGGGATTCTGGGCTCTCTCTGCTCTGGGCTTCTGGTTTCTCTCTGCTCTGAGCTTTTGGTTTATCTCTGCTGTGGGCTTCTGGTTTCTCTCTGCCCTGGGCTTCTGGTTTCTCTCTGCTCTGGGCTTCTGGTTTCTCTCTGCTCTGGGCTTCTGGTTTCTCTCTGCTCTGAGCTTTTGGTTTATCTCTGCTGTGGGCTTCTGGTTTCTCTCTGCCCTGGGCTTCTGGTTTCTCTCTGCTCTGGGCTTCTGGATTATCTCTGCTCTGAGCTTTTGGTTTCTCTCTGCTGTGGGCTTCTGGTTTCTCTTTGCTTTGGGCTTCTGGTTTCTCTCTGCTCTGGGCTTCTGGTTTCTCTCTGCTCTGGGCTTCTGGTTTCTCTCTGCTCTGTATTGCCACTAACGTACTTGGTTATCTCACATAGTGAGAATGTATGGTCAGCAGTTGGCCTAAATGCAAATAGACCATTGCCATATATGGATCTGTGCCATTTAATTTGAACTGGACTGTGTTTAGAGCATGAGTGGTCGTGAGTAGATGCACTTGTTTTAAGATCAAAGCAAGAGCTGCATGTAGCTATGTGTGCATATTTGTTCATATCCTTTGCCACTTAGTGAGATATTAGCCCAGTTATATATAGATCATTTGTAGTCAGCAATAGGGGAGTGATTGCCTTCTACAAAAGCACAAAACGTGAACATCTAGACATCTTTGAAAATAAAGTCAGGTAAAGAGCATTTTTTCTGTCTTAAAGGGGCAGTGTTGTATTTTGAGACAGGCTTGAACAAGCTAAGTAGCCAATAGGCAGTGGGTAGCAATATTTGTCTGATTCTCTGTAATAATGGAATGGGAATAATAATTCATTTTATTTTGTGAAGTGGTTTCTTACATCAAACAACACAACATTTTCAGTTAACTCCTTGTCTGAAGGTTATTGTCAAGCCCTGCATGATTTTTTGCCCTCAAAAGTATCATGCAATGTCGGACTACATCGACCACCACACACTGGCTGCTACTGTAGGCTTAATGATATAACAGATCTTTCCATGTTCAAGTGTTATGAGATGCATTTTCTCCTTCATGACATGGCATAGGCCAGACAGAACATCACACATTCATGAAAAAAATAAACAAGAATGACAGTTTAATGACTCTGACCCCTCTCTTCCACATGACATAGCTGTCCCTCCTCTACTGAATGTTACACATCCCCTTAATGTCCATAGTCCCTGAGTGTTGCACACAATGTTATTGTACAACCATATTGTTTCTATGTCCAGAATTATTTTACACACACATACACACACATACACACTGCAATCCCTGTCATCCTCACCCAAAATAACTTGCGTTGCTGTGTATGTTGTCTCATGTTGTGTATTTAAATACTAACCTTTACAGTACTAACCTTTACAGTACCAACCTTTACAGTACTAACCTTGACAGTACCAACCTTTACAGTACCAACCTTTACAGTACCAACCTTTACAGTACCAATCTTTACAGTACCAATCTTTACAGTACCAACCTTTACAGTACCAATCTTTACAGTACTAACCTTTACAGTACCAATCTTTACAGTACTAACCTTTGCAGTGCCAATCTTTACAGTGCCAATCTTTACAGTACCAACCTTGACAGTACCAACCTTTACAGTACCAACCTTTACAGTACTAACCTTTACAGTACTAACCTTTACAGTATTCGTTCTATCCTAGCTGATCAAACCTTTACAGTACTAACCTTTATAGTTCTCATTCAACCCTAACAGCGCTAACCTGTACAGTACTAACATTTACAGTACTAACCTTTACAGTACTCATTCAACCCTAACTGATCTAACCTTTACAGTACTCGTTCAACCCTAAACGCTCTAACCTTTACAGTACTCGTTCAACCTTTACAGTTCTAAACTTTACAGTACTAACCTTTACAGTACTCGTTCAACCCTAACTGATCTAACCTTTACAGTACTAGTTCAAACCTAACTGATATTACCTTTACAGTACTAGTTCAAACCTAACTGATATTACCTTTACAGTACTAGTTCAAACCTAACACCTCTAACCTTTACAGTACTAACCTTTACAGTACTAACCTTTACAGTACTAACCTTCACAGTACTAACCTTCACAGTACTAACCTTTACAGTACTAACCTTTACAGTACTAACCTTCACAGTACTAACCTTTTACAGTACTTATTTTTAGTGGCGTGTGTCTTTTTTTCAAGGAATGTTTCACTTTCTCTGGTCATTGGAGTAACAACATGAATTGGTGCATGAGGCAGAAATAATGCATTGTGACTTAGCTAGAAGACTGTCTCCCCTTTTCTCAGGGTAGGGAGGGAGGGTGAGTCGGGTGAGATGCAGCTGCTCCCTCCCCACAGACTGACCATCAGATGATCCCTCCCTACAGACTGACCATCAGATGATCCCTCCCTACAGACTGACCATCAGATGCTCCCTCCCCACAGACTGACCATCAGATGCTCCCTACCCAAAGACTGACCATCAGATGCTCCCTCCCCACAGACTGACCATCAGATGCTCCCTCCCCACAGACTGACCTTCAGATGCTCCCTCCCCACAGACTGACCTTCAGATGCTCCCTCCCCACAGACTGACCTTCAGATGCTCCCTCCCCACAGACTGACCATCAGATGTTCCCTCCCCACAGACTGACCTTCAGATGCTCCCTCCCCACAGACTGACCATCAGATGTTCCCTTCCTACAGACTGACTATCAGATGCTCCCTCCCCACAGACTGACCATCATACAGACTGACTATCAGATGCTCCCTCCCCACAGACTGACCATCATACAGACTGACTATCAGATGCTCCATCCCCACAGTGGTCTGTTACCCACATTTTTTTTAATGATTTCCAAATTGTCTGAGAAGAACAACATTGTCAGTGCAATTTAAGCATAACCAATATGATAATGCATTGGACCTGTAGTCTACTCCATAAACCTCAGTGATAATGCATTGGACCTGTAGTCTACTCCATAAACCTCAGTGATAATGCATTGGACCTGTAGTCTACTGCATAAACCGCAGTGATAATGCATTGGACCTGTAGTCTACTGCATAAACCTCAGTGATAATGCATTGGGCATGTAGTCTTCTGCACAAACCTCAGTGATAATGTATTGAACCTATATTCTGCTGCACAAACCTCAGTGATAATGTATTGAACCTATATTCTGCTGCACAAACCTCAGTGATAATGTATTGAACCTATATTCTACTACATAAACCCCAGTGATAATGCATTGGGCATGTAGTCTTCTGCACAAACTTCAGTTATAATGCATGGGCCTGTAGTCTACTGCATGAACCTCAGGGATAATGTATTGAACCTATAGTCTACTGCATGAACCTCAGGGATAATGTATTGAACCTATAGTCTACTGCATAAACCTCAGTGATAATGTATTGAACCTATAGTCTACTGCATAAACCTCAGGGATAATGTATTGAACCTATAGTCTACTGCATAAACCTCAGTGATATTGTATTGAACCTATAGTCTACTGCATAACCAATATGATTATGCATTGGACCTGTAGTCTATTGCACCAACCCCAGTGATAATGTATTGGTCCTATAGTCTACCACAAACCCTGTTGCTACATAACTGTTTTTAATTGGTTAATGTTGCATAAGCTTACGTTTTTTAAGTCATGTTTACAAATAAAACGTGTGGTAGATCTCGGCTTGCATTGTGACTCAGAAAGTGATCAGTCTTCAGTGTTTGAGTGAGTTTCTATGTGAGGACAGTGAGTGCATGAATATAGTTCAGTCTGTGCATGTAAGGGTCTAGAAGAGGGAGTGCTCTCTCTCTCTCTGTCTCTGTCTCTCTCTCTTTCTTTATTTCTTTATTTATTTCTCTCTGTTCACAAACACACCCTACAGAGCCCCAGGACGGACAACAGCACAATTAGACCCAACCAAATCATGAGAAAACAAAAAGATAATTACTTGACACATTGGAAAGAATTAACAAAAAAACAGAGCAAACTAGAATGCTATTTGGCCCTACAGAGAGTACACAGCGGCAGAATACCTGACCACTGTGACTGACCCAAAATTAAGGAAAGCTTTGACTATGTACAGACTCAGTGAGCATAGCCTTGCTATTGAGAAAGGCCGCCGTAGGCAGACATGGCTCTCAAGAGAAGACAGACTATGTGCTCACTGCCCACAAAATGAGGTGGAAACTGAGCTGCACTTCCTAACCTCCTGCCCAATGTATGACCATATTAGAGAGACATATTTCCCTCAGATTACACAGATCCACAAAGAATTCGAAAACAAATCCAAATTTGAAAAACTCCCATATCTACTGGGTGAAATTCCACAGTGTGCCATCACAGCAGCAAGATTTGTGACCTGTTGCCACGAGAAAAGGGCAACCAGTGAAGAACACACACCATTGTAAATACAACCCATATTTATGCTTATATTTTATCTTGTGTCCTTTAACCATTTGTACATTGTTAAAACACTGTATATGACATTTGTAATGTCTTTACTGTTTTGAAACCTCTGTATGTGTAATGTTTACTGTTAATTTTTGTTGTTTTTCACTTTATATATTCACTTTGTATGTTGTCTACCTCACTTGCTTTGGTAATGTTAACACATGTTTCCCATGCCAATAAAGCCCTTGAATTGAATTGAATTGAGAGAGATAAAGAGGGAGACACAGAAAGAGAGAGAGATAGAGAGGGAGAGAGAGAGAGAGATAGAGAGGGAGTTAGAGAGGGGCGTAGAGAGGGTGAGAGAAAGATAGAGAAGGAGAGACACAGAAAGAGAGAGATGGAGAGAGAGATAAAGAGGGAGACACAGAAAGAGAGAGAGATAGAGAGAGAGAGATAGAGAGGGAGTTAGAGAGGGGCGTAGAGAGGGTGAGAGAAAGATAGAGAAGGATGTGGCGCTAACATATTGCGTTATTCTCTTACCTTTTTATTAGCCTGCCATCCAGCCTTAGGGAGGGAGGCAAGTAGGTGTAGTGAAGAAATACCAACGGAACACTTTAAGCTCATTAAGAACAGAGACTAAAGGTCATTCTAAAGAATAGAGTCAATTAAATAAATGACCCATTTTACACAAACAGCTATTTTTTTTATAAATCATTCATTGTTGAGTTTTAATGTCGACTTCCGATGGGGATCAGCAGACAAACATAATTTTAAATATAAATAAAATGACATAATTTTGATGTATAGAATGAAAACCTTGATATTGACTGATTAATCTCTCTGATGCATTAGAATATAATGGACGGCCCTGTGGTTGTGTTATATACAGTATAGAGAGACTGACCTAGAGAAGTGTTGTTAACCTTTAAAGATTATTCACACTGAATAGGGTGATATCTCTCTAACGAAGTTCATTAAAGGTTTCTCTCATGACTGTGTTGTTTTGCGGGAACAGACTCTGTCGACCCAAGCGGCTCTGCTGATCTGAACGCTTCATCCGGTCATTAACGTTCACCATGAATGATGGGTTTGGAAAATATGTGGTTCTCTGCTATTCACCCTCTGAGACACCAACCCAGTGTGGTTCTCTGCTATTCACACTCTGAGACACCAACCCAGTGTGGTTCTCTGCAATTCATTCTCTCTCTCTCTCTCTCTCTCATGCCTTCTATCTCTCCCTTTATCTCGCTCTCCCTTTCTCTCTCTCCTTCCATCCCTCTCGCCATACTCAGTGATGTGTCTCAGCTGTGTTGGGAAAATGTCTTGCCAAAGAGAAACCAAATGACCGTTTAAATGGGGAGTTAATTAGTTTACCCCTCTCATCAGGGTTAGATCATTATTTCCCCACAATAGTGTGTTGATATCTGAGCATCTTTGAGCAACCCGTTAACCCCTGTATGATGTGGGCTGGACTCCAAGGATGCATCCCAACTGGCACACGTTTCCTATTCCCTTGATAGTGCACTACTATCACTGGAGGGTGATTTGGTCATCTGACTGCTGGAAAGGGGTTTAAAGTAGGTAGGGGCTGTGCTATATGTTGTTAAAGGAGATATGGGCTGTGTTATATGTTGTTAAAGGAGATAGGGACTGTGCTATATGTTGTTAAAGGAGATACGGGCTGTGTTATATGTTGTTAAAGGAGATACAGGCTGTGTTATATGTTGTTAAAGGAGATAGGGGCTGTGTTATATGTTGTTAAAGGAGATACGGGCTGTGTTATATGTTGTTAAATGAGATAGGGGCTGTATTATATGTTGTTAAATGAGATACGGGCTGTGTTATATGTTGTTAAAGGAGATACGGGCTGTGTTATATGTTGTTAAATGAGATAGGGGCTGTATTATATGTTGTTAAAGGAGATACGGGCTGTGTTATATGTTGTTAAAGGAGATACGGGCTGTGTTATATGTTGTTAAATGAGATAGTGGCTGTATTATATGTTGTTAAAGGAGATACGGGCTGTGTTATATGTTGTTAAAGGAGATACGGGCTGTGTTATATGTTGTTAAAGGAGATACGGGCTGTGTTATATGTTGTTAAAGGAGATACGGGCTGTGTTATATGTTGTTAAAGGAGATACGGGCTGTGTTATATGTTGTTAATTGAGATAGGGGCTGTGTTATTTGTTAATTGAGATATGGGCTGTGTTATATGTTAAATGAGATATGGTCTGTGTTATATGTTTGTAAAGGAGATAGAGACTGTGCTATATGTTGTTACAGGATATATGAGGGGCCCCAGTGTTGAGGATCAGCATGGCAGATGTGTTGTTACCTACCCTTACCACCTGGGGTGGCCCATCAGGATGTCCAGGATCCAGTTGCAGAGGGAGATGTTTAGTCCCAGGGTCCTTAGTTTATAGATGAGCTTTAAGGGCACTATGGTGTTGAACGCTGAGCTAAATTCGATGAACAGCATTCTCACATAGGTGTTCCTTTTGTCCCGTTGGGAAAGGGCAGTGTGGAGCACGATTGACATTGCGTCATCTGTGGATCTGTTGGGGAGGTATGTGAATTGGAGTGGGTCTAGGGTGTCCATGAGAGCTATAGGTTGGTAGTCATTTCGGCAGGTTACCTTGGTGTTCTTGAGATAGTGGGGGTGGAGAGAGGGATAGGGAGATAGTGGGGGTGGAGAGAGGGATAGGGAGATAGTGGGGGTGGAGAGAGGGATAGGGAGATAGTGGGGGTGGAGAGAGGGATAGGGAGATAGTGGGGGTAGAGAGAGAGAGAGAGCTGGCATGGTGGGAACAGAGACTAGAGTGATTCCTCTAACGCAGATGCAACGATCTTCACCTATCTTTCCTTCCAATGATCTAAGGAGTTGATACCAGTATGGGAGTTACTGCCTTAATAGAATGTATTTTACCTATCCGGTGCTTTGAGGTTGAGGTCCTTTATCCTCCCTCTGACTTCTGACCGAGGGAACATTACATTACTGCCTCCTCATCCCCTCACTCCCTCCTCATCCTCTCCCTCCCACCTCATCCCCTCCCTCCCTGTCTCTTCATCCCCTCCCCTCCTCATCCCCTATCCCAAGTCCAGAACACCACAGAGACATAGAACGTCACCTAGATGTAGTTGCTGATGCGTGTATGGTTGAATCATCAGCATACATGGACACACATGCTTTGTTTAATGCCAGTGGCAGGTCATTGGTAAAAATAGAAAAGAGGGCCTAGAGGGATGAGGGACCGCAGCAGAGGAGAGTAGTGAAGGGTAGAGGAGAGGATTATCAGACTGCCCAGCGTTTCCCTTGTCTCTCTTCCTTCTTCTTCTTCCTCTCCCACTCCATCCATCTCCTTCATTCCTATGGGTTCCACCCCCCTCTGGACTGTGGTGCCTAGATGCCGAGGTGGTGCAGGGAAGTAGGATGGTGGTTGGTGCGGCTGCTGGAGGTGACCTAGCGTTGCTCGCTCTCTCTCTCTCATTCATGTGTGTAAGAATGTCAGAATAATCCCATTACAGGGTCAGATTAAAACCTGGGAGCTCTGAAAGGCCTGAGGGCTGATACCCAGCCCTGTATTGGTTCACACATTTGGCCGCCTTTCCTTCCAGTTCTCTGCTGCCAGTGACTGGAACGAATTGCAAAAACCGCTGAAGTTTAAACATCAACTATCTGAGCAGCTAACCGATTGCTGCAGCTGTACATAGTCCATCTGTAAATAGCCCACCCAATCTACCTACCTCATCCCCATACTGTTTTTATCTTATTTACTTTTCTGCTCTTTTGCACACCATCATCTGCTCATCTATCACTCAAGTGTTAATCTGCTAAATTGTAATTATTCACTCCTATGGCCTATTTATTGCCTAGCTCCTCATGCCTTCTGCACACACTGTTTATAGACTTTCTTTTTTCTACTGTGTCATTGACTTGTTTGTGTTATTGGCTTGTTTATTGTTTACTCCATGTGTAACTCTGTGTTGTTGTCTGTGTCACACTGCTTTGCTTTATCTTGGCCAGGTCGCAGTTGCAAATGAGAACTTGTTCTCAACTAGCCTACCTGGTTAAATAAAGGTGAAATAAAAATAAACATAGTAGTCAAAATCTATCAAATCCTGCCTGAGAGTGCATTATATAGGCAGGATTTGCAGTTTTGCAACTTTAGCATTGGTTCCACTGCGCCAGGCAAGCTACATCATAGTCTTGTGGCAAGCAAGACACCTGAGTTTGTACCCAGTAGGTGACGGAGAGATGGATGGATAGAGGGATAGAAGGGGAGAAGATAGAGAGAGAGAGGGGGACCGGATGGACTGTTTTGGTGGCTGTGAGGTCTTTATGGTGCATTTATATTTGGGTTGGTATTTAAGGGTGAGAGTACAGCATAGTTCACACTGCAGGGCCTTAATGCTCAAAACAGTTCCAGAATACTGACTGTCCAAACAGCAAGTCACAAGTCACCAAATCAGATTGCTTTTCAGACCAGTCATTTTCTGACATGGTTACGCTAGTTGTCATAGTAACAGCGGTGCACAGTGATGTAGGCTGATTGGTGGTGGTGCTCGTGCTTCCTGTCAGAAGTTACAACGACACATGCCCTTGATACCTGCCCTTACCCTCCCAGTGGCTTTGAATGTTCACAATCACAGTGTCAGAACACTTTTAAAGTCTCAAAGGATAAAATGATACAACTTTCAAAATAAGTATTTTTGTCTAGTCACAGCAGTCAAATACAGTATATACGGTAACTAGGTAGCCACAGCATTCAAATACAGTATATACGGTAACTAGGTAGTCACAGCAGTCAAATACAGTATATACGGTAACTAGGTAGTCACAGCAGTCAAATACAGTATATACGGTAACTAGGTAGTCACAGCAGTCAAATACAGTATATACAGTAACTAGGTAGTCACAGCAGTCAAATACAGTATATACGGTAACTAGGTAGTCAACAGCAGTCAAATACAGTATATAGGGTAACTAGGTAGTCACAGCAGTCAAATACAGTATATACGGTAACTAGGTAGTCACAGCAGTCAAATACAGTAGCTAGTAGCTAGGTAGTCACAGCAGTCAAATACATTATATACGGTAACTAGGTAGTTACAGCAGTCAAATACATGATATACAATAACTAGGTAGCCACAGCAATCAAATACTGTAACTTGGTAGCCACAGCAGTCAACTAGCTAGCTGTTTAGCTTTCTAACACACTCACCTCTTTGTTTTTAAACAGTTACCAAGCTATCTAGCTACCACATGTTTTTAAACAGTTACCAAGCTAGCTAGCTACCACATGTTTTTAAACAGTTACCAAGCTAGCTAGCTACCACATGTTTTTAAACAGTTACCAAGCTCGCTAGCTAGCTACCACATGTTCGTGTCAAACTCTCACAGAGTAGCTAGCAAGCAGCAATATTTACCAAATAACAGTCGAAAAACTATGTGAGGGCAAATAAATCAGATTTGACCATTACAGATATGTATCATTCCCTGTTAATGAACAGATATCATCGCCTGTTCGAGAACATGTATCATCCCCTGTTAATGAACATGTATCATCCCCTGCCGTGCTAATTAGCCTACTATTTTAAATCCATTTAAAATACTAATTTTGACTAAAGATATAAATGCAATTTTCTCCTCTTCTATTGTCCTACCTGACCATGGAATAACACTACCAGACAAGTGCTTTGTTGCATTGAATCACTCAATAGCTGTGTGAGAGAGGGGGTTTAAGAGAGGCAACATTACATGATATAAATAGGAGTCAAGGCTGAATTATTTAATACAATGTACATGTTTGGTAATGCTGGCAGAAGCAGTCTTCTGTCACTCTACAATAGGGCTGCCCAACCCTCTTCCTGGAGATATACTGTCCTGTGGGTTTTCAGTTTTCAACCCTAATTTAACACACCTGGTTCTATTTATTAGCTACTCAACAAGACCTTTTAACTAGCTGAATCAGATATGCTAAATTAGATTGAAAAAAATAAGGGACCTAGACAATTCCTGATTCTGCCATTAGTCTTCCGTTCTGTTAGGCCGTTTAACTCTTTATCCACAATATAGCAGGGGGTGTAAAGCCATAACACATACGTTTTTTCCAGCAGCAGACTATGATCGATAATGTAAAAAGCCGCACTGAAGTCTAACAATACAGCCCCCACAATATTTTTATTATCAATTTCTCTCAGCCAATCATCAGTCATTTGTGTAAGTGCTGTGCCTGTTGAATGTCATTCTCTATAAGCGTGCTGAAATTATGTTGTCAATTTGTTTACTGTGAAATAGCATTGCATCTGGTCAAACACAAGTTTTTTCCAGTTGTTTACTAAGGGTTGGTAGCAGGCTGATTGGTCAGCTATTTGAGCCAGTAAAGGGGTTTTTAATATTCTTGGGTAGAGAAATGACTTCAGCTTCCCTACAGGTCTGAGGGAACACACTTTCTAGTAGGTTTAGATTGAAGATATGTTAAATAGGAGTGGCAATAACGTTCGCTATTATCTTCAGTAATTTTTCATACAAGTTGTCAGACCCTGCTGGCTTGTCATTGTTGATAGACAACAATACTTTTTTCACCTCTTCCACACTGACTTTATGGAATTCAAAAGTACAGTTCTTGTATTTCATAATTTGGTCCGATATACTTGGATGTGTAGTGTCAGCGTTTGTTAGTGGCATGTCATGCCTAAATTTGCTAATCTTACCAATGAAAAAATCTTTAAAGTAGTTGACAATATCAGTAGGCTTTGTAATGAATGAACCATCTGATTTAATGAATGATGGAGCTGAGATAGACTTTTCTCCAAACATTTCATTTAAGGTGCCCCAAAGCTTTTTACTATCATTCTTTATGTTATTTACCTTTGTTTCATAGTATAGTTTATTCTTTATATTCAGTTTAGTCACATGATTTCTCAATTTGCAGTATGTTTGCCAATCGGTTGTGCTGACAGACTTATTTGCCATTCCTTTTGCCTCATCCCTCTCAACCATATAATGTTTCAATACCTCATCAATCCACAGGGATTTAACAGTTTTTACTGTCATTTCCTTAATGTGTGCTTATTAGTAACTGGAATAAGGAATTTCATAAATGTGTCAAGTGCAAAGTCTGTTTGCTCCTCATTACACACCACAGTCCAGCAAATATTCTTTACATCGTCAACAGTGGAATTACTACAAAACTTATTGTATGACCTCGTATACACTATATTAGGCCTAGCCTTCGGGAACTTTGGTTTTCCTAGATATGGCTATTGTATTGTGATCACTACATCCTATGGATTTGGATACTGTTTTAAAGTACATTTCTGCAACATTAGTAAAGATGTTATCAATACATGTTGATGATTTCATTCCTGTGCTGTTTGTAACTACCCTGGTAGGTTAACTGATAACCTGAACCAGGTTGCAGTGACTGGTTACAGTTTGAAGCTTTTCTTGAGTGGGCAGCTTGATGAAGGCCAGTCAATATTTAAATCACCCAGAAAATATACCTCTGTTGATATCACATACATTATCAAGCATTTCACACACATTATCCAGATATTGACTGTTAGCGCTTGGAGGTCTACAGCAGCTTCCCACCAGAATGGGCATTAGGTGAGGCAGATGAACCTGTAGCCATATGACTTCAACAGTATTTAACATTATCCAGATATTGACTGTTAGCGCTTGGAGGTCTATAGCAGCTTCCCACCAGAACGGGCTTTAGGTGAGGCAGATGAACCTGTAGCCATATTACTTCAACAGTATTTAACATGAGATCCTCTCTATTCTTTACAGGAATGTGGTTCTGAATATAAACAGCAACACCTCCACCATTGGCATTTCTGTCTTTTCTGTAGATGTTATATCCATGTATTGCTACCATTGTATAATGAAAGGTATTATCTAAGTGAGTTTCAGAGATAGTCAGACTATGAATGCCATCTGTTACTAGCAAGTTATTAATTTCATGAACCTTGTTTCTTAGGCTACATATGTTAACATGGGCTACTTTTTGAGCACTTTTCTGGGATGCTTGATTGTTTTCATTGCTTTACAGGGAAGCTTAGCAGAAGTAGATATGCTCATGTTATTTATGTTAGTGCAGGGTGAGCTGCACACAGTGGACTTCCTACTAGGACACACCACCTCAGTGTTAACAGTGGTCTTCCTATAGGACACACCACATCAGTGTTAACAGTGGTCTTCCTACTGGGACACACAACCTCAGTGTTAACAGTGGTCTTCCTACTAGGACACACAACCTCAGTGTTAACAGTGGTCTTCCTATAGGACACACCACCTCAGTGTTAACAGTGGTCTTCCTACTGGGACACACCACCTCAGTGTTAACAGTGGTCTTCCTACTAGGACACACCACCTCAGTGTTAACAGTGGTCTTTCTATAGGACACACCTCCTCAGTGTTAACAGTGGTCTTCCTACTGGGACACACCACATCAGTGTTAACAGTGGTCTTCCTATAGGACACACCACCTCAGTGTTAACAGTGGTCTTCCTACTGGGACACACCACCTCCGTGTTAACAGTGGTCTTCCTATAGGACACACCACCTCAGTGTTAACAGTGGTCTTCCTACTGGGACACACCACCTCCGTGTTAACAGTGGTCTTCCTACTAGGACACACCACCTCAGTGTTAACAGTGGTCTTCCTACTGGGACACACCACCTCCGTGTTAACAGGGGTCTTCCTACTGGGACACACCACATCAGTGTTAACAGTGGTCTTCCTATAGGACACACGCCTACCCATATAGCATGCGTGTATCCTACCCATATAGCATGCATGTAGCCTACCCATATAGCATGCATGTAGCCTACCCATATAGCATGCATGTAGCCTACCCATATAGCATCCATGTAGCCTACCCATATAGCATGCATGTAGCCTACCCATATAGCATGCATGTAGCCTACCCATATAGCATGCATGTAGCCTACCCATATAGCATGCATGTAGCCTACCCATATAGCATGCATGTAGCCTACCCATATATCATCCATGTATCCTACCCATATAGCATGCATGTAGCCTACCCATATAGCATGCATGTAGCCTACCCATATAGCATGCATGTAGCCTACCCATATAGCATGCATGTAACCTAATGGACATCAGGGGAAGAGAGAGAGAAAGAGATAGGAGGGTTGAGATAGAGAGAGAGATGGAGAGGGATATGCAGTTATGCAGTATTGTTATGCAGTTGTATCGTTATGCAGTTGTATCGTTATGCAGTATCATTATGCAGTAATCAGTATGCAGTATCATTATGCACTGTCGTTATGCAGTATCATTATACAGTAATCAGTATGCAGTATCATTATGCACTGTCGTTATGCAGTATCTTTTCAAATTTGTTGCATGACCTGCTTTCCATACTACAGGTATGATTCCAACCCTCTCTGCATTATCTTTACTTAATTATACATCTAATTGTACCATCTTTTCAAAGTTGTTGCATGACCTGTCTCATACTTCTGTACTTTAGGGATGATTCATATTAATTTTTACAGTTGCTGAATGATTCATTCTCTGCATGGCCATTTGTCTCACAAGGCTGAAAACAATAACCTTCAGATTTCCTGAAAGAGCATTTCATTATACACACTAAACTGATGACAATCATGATTTAATTTAAGCTTGAAAGTAAAGGCATTCTTTGCAAAACCCCAGGGAATACTCATATCCTGTTCAAGAATTGTGTAGGATTTCAGTTTGCATTGGTGTCTGTTTCCAACATGTTTGTCTCTTTGGGGACGGTGTGTGATGGACAGACAGACTGGCTGTGTGTTTCTTTCTCCCTTTCCTCTGCATGTGGCTAGCGATGACTAAAGCTTGCTTTGTAGCGGGGGTTTAAAGCCGCCTTTGGGGTTGTCCACAGGCTCCTCCTCCTTCCTCCATCCTTTCTTCTCCCTTTGCTTATCCCTCCCTGTCTCCCTTCCCTCTTTCCTAAAAAATAGCACCTACACACCAAGCACACTCCCTCCTCCTGTTCCCACCTGAGCACTGACACACCCCTTCCATCTGTCTTTTCCTACCCAGAATTCCCTAACAACCCACCACCTGGGGGCCCTGAGATCCCGCAGGAGCAGCACAATGCGGGTGCCGTCATCGGGGGCGCCGTGGGCGGGGTCTTCCTGTTAGCGGCGGCCGCCACCCTGCTCTTTGTGTTCCTGCGCCGCCGCCAGCGCACCTTCAAGGGCGACTACAGCACCAAGAAGCAGGTGTTTGGGAACGGCTACAGCAAGGCCGGGGGCCTGCCAGCCCACCCTCCCATCCCCAACAACCTGCAGTACCCAGACGACTCAGATGACGAGAAGAAGCCTGCCCAGATCGCTGTGACCGGAGGGTTCGAGGCAAGCGAGCGTGATTTTGATGGAGATGCGGAGGACTTGAAGAGGCCCTATTTCACGGTGGATGAAGGAGAGAGCAGAGATTACGACGAACGGACTCTTGCTTTCCAGTACGACCCCGAGACGGAGATCGCCGACGATATGGTGTCCCAAACCGATGGCTCTGTCATTTCAAAGAAAGAGTGGTATGTGTAGGGGACACAAACAACCAAACCAACCAACCGACCTCCCGTCTCACCCTCCTACCCTTCCCCTAACACCACCACTACCACCCCCTCACCTCCATTAGTCAACCCCATCCCGCCTTGCATCTCAGACATTCAGTCCAGTGCCCCTCCAAACCCCCAACCCCATCAGAACCCAGTCAATTAAAACCATGTTTTAAAAAATGCACTATCAAGTCCTAAGGAGCATGCAACAACATCAAAATGTCAACAACAACAACACATCAAAATGTCAACAACACATCAACATAACAACAACAACACATCAACAACAACATTGCATCAACATGTCAACAACAACACAACATGTCAACGTCAACAAAAACAACACAACATGTCAACAACAACATTACATCAACATGTCAACAACAACACAACTTCAACATGTCAACAACAACATTACATAACATGTCAACGACAACACAACTTCAACATGTCAACGACAACACAACTTCAACATGTCAACAACAACATTACATCAACATGTCAACAACAACATTACATCAACATGTCAACAACAACATTACATCAACATGTCAACAACAACATTACATCAACATGTCAACAACAACATTACATCAACATGTCAACAACAACATTACATCAACATGTCAATGACAACATTACATCAACATGTCAATGACAACACAACTTCAACATGTCAACAACATTACATCAACATGTCAACAACAACACATCAACATGTCAATGATAACACAACTTCAACATGTCAACAACAACACATCAACATGTCAACAACAACATTACATCAACATGTCAACAACAACACATCAACATGTCAACAACAACACATCAACATGTCAACAACAACACATCAACATGTCAACAAAAACATTACATCAACATGTCAGCAACAACACATCAACATGTCAACAACAACATTACATCAACATGTCAATGACAACACAACTTCAACATGTCAACAACAACACATCAACATGTCAACAACAACACATCAACATGTTCAACAACAACATTACATCAACATGTCAACAACATTACATCAACATGTCAATGACAACACAACCTCAACATGTCAACAACAACATTACATCAACATGTCAACAACAACACATCAACATGTCAACAACAACATTTCATCATGATGTATTGAAATTCCATTAGATGAAACTGCATATAATACTAAACACGGTTTGTCATTGGACTTGTGTGCAACCACCATTGACTTCCATTGGACTTGTGTGCAACCACCATTGACTTCCATTGGACTCGTGTCCAACCACCATTGACTTTCAAGGCCAGACAGAAAGAGTGATCTGGTCGCTTGGAAAGGTGAATTATTGTTGTGTGTTTTTCCATGATATTCTAAATGTATTACATGTATAGAGACTTGGGAGAGATGAGGTATTTGCTGAGCACATTGTGAAAGTCCAACACTGGATGTATGATACGTTGTTTTATTATTCTTCTCATCACCAATGCCTTTTCTGCTATTGTTTGTTTTTTTATAACTTGTTTATGTATGTTATGGGTTCAACTAGGGTAACTAGAGGGTACAGTAACTAAAGGGTACAGTAACATGTCAATCAAAACATCAGGTTCATATACTGTAGATATATTTGAGTTATCTGATTGTGTTGTTTTAAGAGAATGAGATGTAATGCCATTACAGCCCCTGCTTCTCTCCCTGGCTTCTTATTGACTAGCAACACTACACAACAATACAAGACTGGGTTTAACCCAATGATGTATATAAACCCTGGATTGCTGATGCATTGTATTGGCCAATGAGAAGCTTTGAAGCCAACGGTTGGCTATATTGGCACTCCCCAAAATAAGTACTTCATAAGAATTAAAGGAAGTCTACAGTATTTCAATGACATGTTTCAAGGACAAAATTCCATCTATTTAAGTATTTTTTGTTGTTGTAGTGGGGACAGTAACGCTAGTACTTTCAAAAAATTATACTTTAAAGCGGCAATATGTATGTTTTTAGGTGACCTGACCAAAGTCAGTTGGAAATGTGTGTTATAGATCTGCCGTTATCATTGAAAGCCAGGCTAAGAAGTGGTACAGTGCCTTGCGAAAGTATTCGGCCCCCTTGAACTTTGTGACCTTTTGCCACATTTCAGGCTTCAAACATAAAGATATAAAAATGTATTTTTTTGTGAAGAATCAACAACAAGTGGGACACAATCATGAAGTGGAACAACATTTATTGGATTTTTCAAACTTTTTTAACAAATCAAAAACTGAAAAATTGGGCGTGCAAAATTATTCAGCCCCTTTACTTTCAGTGCAGAAAACTCTCTCCAGAAGTTCAGTGAGGATCTCTGAATGATCCAATGTTGACCTAAATGACTTATGATGATAAATACAATCCACCTGTGTGTAATCAAGTCTCCGTATAAATGCACCTGCACTGTGATAGTCTCAGAGGTCCGTCAAAAGCGCAGAGAGCATCATGAAGAACAAGGAACACACCAGGCAGGTCCGAGATACTGTTGTGAAGAAGTTTAAAGTCGGATTTGGATACAAAAAGATTTCCCAAGCTTTAAACATCCCAAGGAGCACTGTGCAAGCGATAATATTGAAATGGAAGGAGTATCAGACCACTGCAAATCTACCAAGACCTGGCCGTCCCTCTAAACTTTCAGCTCATACAAGGAGAAGACTGATCAGAGATGCAGCCAAGAGGCCCATGATCACTCTGGATGAACTGCAGAGATCTACAGCTGAGGTGGGAGACTCTGTCCATAGGACAACAATCAGTCTTATATTGCACAAATCTGGCCTTTATGGAAGAGTGGCAAGAAGAAAGCCATTTCTTAAAGATATCCATAAAAAGTGTCGTTTAAAGTTTGCCACAAGCCACCTGGGAGACACACCAAACATGTGGAAGAAGGTGCTCTGGTCAGATGAAACCAAAATTGAACTTTTTGGCAACAATGCAAAACGTTATGTTTGGCGTAAAAGCAACACAGCTCATCACCCAGAACACACCATCCCCACTGTCAAACATGGTGGTGGCAGCATCATGGTTTGGGCCTGCTTTTCTTCAGCAGGGACAGGGAAGATGGTTAAAATTGATGGGAAGATGGATGGAGCCAAATACAGGACCATTCTGGAAGAAAACCTGATGGAGTCTGCAAAAGACCTGAGACTGGGAGGAGATTTGTCTTCCAACAAGACAATGATCCAAAACATAAAGCAAAATCTACAATGGAATGGTTCAAAAATAAACATATCCAGGTCAAGTCAAAGTCCAGACGTGAATCCAATCGAGAATCTGTGGAAAGAACTGAAAACTGCTGTTCACAAATGCTCTCCATCCAACCTCACTGAGCTCGAGCTGTTTTTCAAGGAGGAATGGGAAAAAATTTCAGTCTCTCGATGTGCAAAACTGATAGAGACATACCCCAAGCGACTTACAGCTGTAATCGCAGCAAAAGGTGGCGCTACAAAGTATTAACTTAAGGGGGCTGAATAATTTTGCACGCCCAATTTTTCAGTTTTTGATATGTTAAAAAAGTTTGAAATATCCAATAAATGTCGTTCCACTTCATGATTGTGTCCCACTTGTTGTTGATTCTTCACAAAAAAAATACAGTTTTATATCTTTATGTTTGAAGCCTGAAATGTGGCAAAAGGTCGCAAAGTTCAAGGGGGCCGAATACTTTCGCAAGGCACTGTATATCTGTTTTGTGCGCTATTTCTGTGCTTCCCGTTCTTATGTTTCGTTTTTGCGTCTTTTACTTTCAGTTTATTACACCAGCTTCAAACAGCTGGAAATAAAATATGTTTTGTTATGAAAAAGATGTTTAGCAGCGGTTTAGATGATACAATGATTCTCAACCCGGAAATGGTGGAGCGATTGCTGCATAGTGCATATTTTTTGTTGTTGTGATATCCAATTGGTAGTTACATGCTTGTCCCATTGCTGCCACTTCCCTACGGACTCGGGAGAGGCAAAGGTCGAGAGCCATGCGTCCTCCGAAAAACAACCCTGCCAGCCGCACCAATGTGTCGGAGAAAACACCATCAAGCTGGCGCCCTTAGTCAGCTTGCAGGTGCCCGTATTCAGCTTGCAGGCGCCCGGCCCACCACAAGGAGTCGCTAGAGTGCGATGGGACAAGGAAATCCCCGGCCAGCCTCATGGGTCTCCGGTCACGGCCGGCTGTAACACAGCCTGGGATCGAACCCAGGTTTGCAGTGACACTTTAAGAACTGCGGTGCAGTGCCTCAGACCGCTACGCCACTTGGGAGGCCTGCATAGTGCATCTTTAAGGAAATATTTTTCCTTTTTTATTTTTATGTTTAGCTCACATTATATAATTAGAAAGTCTGCATTAAGGTGTCTGTTATAGAATACATGTTGAAAAACTAATGTAGACATTAATAAATGCATTTTTATAGCTTTTTACACCCCATGTAAGTAATCTAGTGTATATATAAATCATTGGTTTAACAATGTATTACAGCTCCCTGCATAGTATACTATAAGAGTACTACAGACTATAGTAGTGTAGTACAGAGTATACTATGTATTTTGGCCATGTATGTTCTAGCTGTTTTCCAAAGACATGACTGGTGTTTATTACTCTTCAGGGTGTGTACTGAGACCTGCGGCACATGTCAACACAACAAGCCATATGGACACGGCAGTAACACATACAGGCCTAGAGGAGATGCCAGTAGATATAGAAGGACAATGTGCCGGAATGTGCCCTAGTTTTAGTTTCAGATGCTGAGTTGTTTTGGCGCCATCTTAGTTTGGCGGCCATTTTAGCTCCAGTGAGAAAACAGGTGAGAAGGGAGAAGGTCCTGCTGTCCTGAAGCATCCCTGTGACAAATTATCTTGTTATGGGTTGTAGCGGCATCATGTCATGTATTTTCAACATACAGAACAGTAATGCTTCCCTTACGCTCTGAGAAATGTAATTTCATGATCTGTATCTTAAACTTGAAAGGGTTTACCTAGGGGGTTTACCTAGAGGGTTTACCTAAAGGGTTATCCTAAAGGGTTTGCCTATTGTTTAATGACCCTAATTTTGTTATCATTGCTCTATTTTTCTTTATTCTAGTTTCTGTGTTTATTAGAGAGTTTGCATTACCTTGTGATTTCCGCAGAAGGCTTGTTCGATATTGACTTTGAGTCTGTGGTGACTGTCTGACTGGGTAGAATTGGCCCTAAGGTACTATACCTCCACTCACAGCACCTTCTAACAGGACCCTCCAATGCACACAATGGAGACGAGAACAATGTTAAATGTGGGTGTTCATCTCTGCCTACAGAGAAACATGTTTTAAAAGCAAAGGGAACAGAAATATGATAAATGTTGTCTAACTGAATTTAGCAGCAGGTGTTTTTTATTTGTGTTTAAATATAAATATATATCTCAACAGTCTGGATAAGAGTCTTTCACAATCTTGTCCAGTTGTGGCCAATATAAAATATATTTGATTTGTTTAACACTTTTTTGGTTGCTACATGATTCCATATGTGTTATTTCATATTTTTGATGTCTTCACTATTATTCTACAATGTTTGAAAAAAGTAAAAATAAAGAAAAACCCTTGAATGAGTAGGTGTGTCCAAACTTTTGACTGTATATAATTTGTAACATCTCTATATGGATTCAAATGGGAGACAAATCAAACAGAAATAGATTCCTCTACAGCAGAACTGACTCCTTTAGAGAGGGGATTGGTTGGCTTTTAAACTCTGCTGCCAGTAGCTGCGGTCCACTGCATAACTTTAACCTCAGTTTTCATGTGCAACTTTTAAGCCACTAACAGAATATTATTATGGTGAAAAAATCTATGCAACATCTGTAACCAAGTACGAGTGGGAAATCTGTCCAGCGATGGACATCAACACATAGAGAAGCCATTCTGGATGACTTTAAACTGGTTGACATCTTAAGCCTTGTTTTATGCATGTGATTTTATGTGAGAGTAGGTGGGAGTTGAAATATGGATGTTTTAGTGGTTCTCTTTTGTACAGAGAGCTAGTCTATGTCTTCACACATCAGCTCAGAGGGGAGGAGAACTCTTTGTAAGTGTCTGTAGGGAGGTGTGGTGGGCAGTCAGTGGTTGACAAAAGGATTTCGTTATGTAGAGACAAAAGACCCAGCTACATCCCAAATTGCTCCCTATCATGTATAGTGCACTACTTAGAACCAGTGGACTATATAGAGAGTAGGGTGCACTACATAGAACCAGTGCACTATATAGAGAATAGGGTGCACTCCTTAGAACCAGTGCACTATATAGAGAATAGGGTGTACTACTTACAACCACTATATAGAGAATAGGGTGCACTGCTTAGAACCAGTGCACTATATAGAGAATAGGGTGCACTACTTAGAACCACTATATAGAGAATAGGGGGCACTACTTAGAACCAGTGGACTATATAGAGAATCGGGTGCACTACTTAAAACCAGTGGACTATATAGAGAATAGGGTGCACTACTTAGAACAACTATATAGAGAATTGGGGGCACTACTTAGAACCACTATATAGAGAATAGGGTGCAATACTTAGAACAACTACATAGAGGATAGGGTGCACTACTTAGAAACAGTGCACTATATAGAGAATAGGGTGCACTACTTAGAATCACTATATAGAGAATAGGGTGCACTACTTAGAATCACTATATAGAGAATAGGGTGCACTATTTAGAACCACTATATAGAGAATAGGGTGCACTACTTAGAATCACTATTTAGAGAATAGGGGTACTACTTAGAACCACTATATAGAGATTATGGTGCACTACTTAGAATCACTATATAGAGAATAGGATGCACTACTTAGAACCAGTGGACTATATAGAGAATAGGGTGCACTACTTAGAACCACTATATAGAGAATGGGGTGCACTACTTAGAACCAGTGGACTATTTAGAGAATAGGGTGCACTACTTAGAACCAGTGGACTATATAGAGAATAGGGTGCACTACTTAGAATGACTATGTAGAGAATGGGATGCACTACTTAGAACCACTATATAGAGAATAGGGTGCACTACTTAAAACCAGTGGACTATATAGAGAATAGGGTGCACTACTTAGAACCACTATATAGAGAATAGGGTGCACTACTTAGAACCACTATATAGAGTATGGTGTGCACTACTTATAACCAGTGGACTATGTTAGAGAATAGGGTGTACTACTTAGAACCACTATATAGAGAATGGGGTGCACTACTTAGAACCAATGGACTATATTAGAGAATGGGGTGCACTACTTAGAACCACTATATAGAGACTGGGGTGCACTGCATAGAACCAGTTCACTATATAGAGAATAGGGTGCACTACTTAGAACCACTATATAGAGAATAGGGGGCACTACTTAGAACCAGTGGACTATATAGAGAATAGGGGGCACTACATAGAACCAGTTCACTATATAGAGAATAGGGGGTACTACTTAGAACCACTATATAGAGAAAATGAGGCACTACTTAGAACCAGTGGACTAGATAGAGAATAGGATGCATTACTTAGAACCACTATGTAGAGAATAGGATGCACTACTTAGAACCACTATATAGAGAATAGGGTGCACTACTTAAAACCAGTGGACTATATAGAGAAAAGGGTGCACTACAAAGAACCTGTGGACTATATAGAGAATAGGGGGTACTACTTAGAACCACTATATAGAGAATATGGGGCACTACTTAGAACCAGTGGAATTTATAGAGAATAGGTTGCATTACTTAGCACCACTATATAGAGAATAGGGAGCACTACATAGAACCAGTACACTATATAGAGAATAGGGGGTACTACTTAGAACCACTATATAGAGAATAGGGTGCACTATTTAGAACCACTATATAGAGAATAGGGAGCACTACATAGAACCAGTACACTATATAGAGAATAGGGGGTACTACTTAGAACCACTATATAGAGAATAGGGTGCACTACTTAGAACCAGTGGAATATATAGTGAATAGGTTGCACTACTTAGAAGCAGTGGACTATATAGAGAATAGGGGGCACTACTTAGAAACAGTGCAGTATATAGAGAATATGGTGCACTACTTAGAATCAGTATATAGAGAATAGGGTGCACTACTTAGAATCACTATATAGAGAATAGGGTGCACTATTTAGAACCACTATATAGAGAATAGGGTGCGCTACTTAGAATCACTATTTAGAGAATAGGGGGCACTACTTAGAACCACTATATAGAGAATATGGTGCACTACTTAGAACCAGTAGACTATATAGAGAATAGGGTGCACTACTTAGAACCACTATATAGACAATGGGGTGCACTACTTAGAACCAGTGGACTATTTAGAGAATAGGGTGCACTACTTAGAACCAGTGGACTATATAGAGAATAGGGTGCACTACTTAGAACGACTATGTAGAGAATGGGATGCACTACTTAGAACCACTATATAGAGAATGGGGTGCACTACTTAGAACCAGTGGACTGTATAGAGAATAGACTGCACTACTTAGAAACTGTGGACTATATAGAGAATAGGGTGCACTACTTAGAACCACTATATAGAGAATAGGATGCACTACTTAGAACCACTATATAGAGAATAGGATGCACTACTTAAAACCAGTGGACTATATAATAGAAAAATGTGCACTACTTAGAACCTGTGGACTATATAGAGAATAGGGTGCACTACTTAGAACCACTATATAGAGAATGGGGTGCACTACTTAGAACCAGTGGAATATATAGAGAATAGATTGCATTACTTAGCACCACTATATAGAGAACATGGAGCACTACATAGAACCAGTACACTATATAGAGAATAGGGTGCACCACTTAGAACCAGTGGACTATAAAGAGAATAGGGTGCAATTCTTAGAACCAGTGGACTATATTAGAGAATAGGGTGCACTACTTAGAACCACTATAAAGAGAATAGGGTGCACTACTAAGAACCAGTGGACTTTATAGAGAATATATTGCACTACTTAGAACCTGTGGACTATATAGAGAATAGGGTGCACTAGTTAGAACCACTATATAGAGAATAGGGTGCACTACTTAGAACCACTATATAGAGAATGGGGTGCACTACTTAGAATCACTATATAGAGAAAAGGATGCACTACTTAGAACCAGTGGACTATATAGAGAATAAGGTGCACTACGTAGAACCACTATATAGAGAATGGGGTGCACTTCTTAGAACCAGTGGACTATTTAGAGAATAGGGTGCACTACTTAGAACCAGTGGACTATATAGAGAATAGGGTGCACTACTTAGAACGACTATGTAGAGAATGGGATGCACTACTTAGAACCACTATATAGAGAATGGGGTGCACTACTTAGAACCAGTGGACTGTATAGAGAATAGACTGCACTACTTAGAAACTGTGGACTATATAGAGAATAGGGTGCACTACATAGAACCACTATATAGAGAATAGGATGCACTACTTAGAACCACTATATAGAGAATAGGATGCACTACTTAAAACCAGTGGACTATATAGAGAAAAGGGTGCACTACTTAGAACCTGTGGACTATATAGAGAATAGGGTGCACTACTTAGAACCACTATATAGAGAATGGGGTGCACTACTTAGAACCAATTGGAATATATAGAGAATAGATTGCATTACTTAGCACCACTATATAGAGAACATGGAGCACTACATAGAACCAGTACACTATATAGAGAATAGGGTGCACTACTTAGAACCAGTGCACTATATAGTGAATAGGGTGGACTACTTAAAACCAGTGCACTATAATAGAGAATAGGGTGCAATTCTTTGAACCAGTGGACTATATTAGAGAATAGGGTGCTCTACTTAGAACCACTATATAGAGAATGGGGTGCACTACTTAGGAACCACTATATAGAGAATGGGGTGCACTACTTAGAACCAGTGCACTATATAGTGAATAGGGTGGACTACTTAAAACCAGTGCACTATAATAGAGAATAGCTTGCACTATTTAGAACCTGTGGACTATATAGAGAATAGGGTGCACTACTTAGAACCACTATATAGAGAATAGGGTGCACTACTTAGAACCAGTGGACTATATAGAGAATAGGGTGCACTACATAGAACCACTATATAGAGAATAGGGTGCAGTACTTAGAACCACTATATAGAGAATAGGGTGCACTACTTAGAACCACTATATAGAGAATGGGGTGCACTACTTAGAACCACTACATAGAGAACAGGGTGCACTACTTAAAACCACTACATAGAGAATAGGGTGCACTACTTAAAACCAGTTAACTATATAGAGAATAGGGTGCACTACTTAGAACCTGTGGACTATATAGAGAATAGGGTGCACTACTTAGAACCACGATGTAGAGAATAGGATGCACGACTTAGAACCACTATATAGAGAATAGGGTGCACTACTTAGAACCACTACATAGAGAATAGGGTGCACTACTTAAAACCAGTGGACTATATGGAGAATATATACTATATGGCACATATTGACTGTGCTGGAGGTGTACATGTTGACTGTAGTGGTGGTGTACGTGTTGACTGTGGTGGTGGTGGTGTTGTACATGTTGACTGTGGTGGTGTTGTACATGTTGACTGTGGTGGTGGTGGGGTTGTACATGTTGACTGTAGTGGTGGTGTACATGTTGACTGTGGTGGTGGTGGTCGGGGGGTACATATTGACTGTGGTAGTGTACATGTTGACTTTAGTGGTGGTGTACATGTTGACTGTGGTGGTGGTGTACATGTTGACTGTTGTGGTGTACTTATTGACTGTGAAGGTGGTGTACATGTTGACTGTGAAGGTGGTGTACATGTTGACTGTTGTGGTGTACATATTTACTGCTGCTCTTTAATTACTTTTATCTCTTATTCTTATCCATATTCTTTTAACTGCACTGTTGGTTAGGGGCTCGTAAGTAAGCATTTCACTGTAAGGTTCTACACCTGTTGTATTCGGCGCATGTGGCTAATAAAATTTGATTTGATTTGAATCCAGTTGTTTGTGTCATCCGTTTCGGGAAAGTACCTGCTTAATTGCTCACCCAACTCACTCAGGTGCTTCGCTATATCACATTTCACATTTGACATTGTCTGTAAGCTTGGAGCAACTGCTTGCACGCGCGTTACCACTCCACTATGTCTCCCTGTCAGGCTTTTGCGCCATCATTACAGATACCAACACTTCTTGACCACCAAAGCGCATTAAATGTCACAAAGCTGTCCAGTACTTTAAAAATATTCTCTCCTGTTGTCCTGGTTTCCAGTGGTTTGCGGAAGAGGATGTCTTCCTTAATTGCCCCCCCCCCCCCCCCCCCCATAAACGTAAAGGACATATACCAGGAGCTGTGCCAGGCCCGCCACGTCTGTTGACTCATCCAGCTGTAACGCATGGAATTCACATGCTTGTATCCAAATTGTTTCAAATGATCTCATGCATTGTCACTGATGCGTTGTTTAACAGTGCAGGTGTAGTACTGCTGATAATAGCAGTACTACCAGTAGAGCTGGTATGTGTCTCTATGGACGAGGGCCTGAGATTGAGATTGCATCGTCTGTGGACCTATTTGGGCGGTAAGCAAATTGGAGTGGGTCTAGGGTGTCAGGTAGGGTGGAGGTGATATGGTCCTTGACTAGTCTCTCAAAGCACTTCATGATGACGGAAGTGAGTGCTACGTGGCGGTAGTCGTTTAGCTCAGTTACCTTAGCTTTCTTGGGAACAGGAACAATGGTGGCCTGCTGTGGGAACAGCAGACTGGGATAGGGATCGATTGAATATGTCCATAAACACACCAGCCAGCTGGTCTGCGCATGTTCTTAGGGCGCGGCTGGGGATGCCGTCTGGGCCTGCAGCCTTGCGAGTGTTAACACGTTTAAATGTTTTACTCACCTCGGCTGCAGTGAAGGAGAGTCCGCATGTTTTGGTTGCGGACCGTGTCAGTGGCACTGTATTGTCCTCAAAGCGGGCCAAAAAGTTATTTTGTCTGCCTGGGAGCAAGGCATCCTGGTCCGTGAATGGGCTGGTTTTCTTTTTGTAATCCGTGATTGACTGTAGACCCTGACACATACCTCTTGTGTCTGAGCCGTTGAATTGCGATTCTACTTTGTCTCTATACTGACGCTTAGCTTGTTTGATTGCCTTGTGGAGCGAATAGCTACACTGTTTGTATTCGGTCATGTTTCCGGTCACCTTGCCCTGATTAAAAGCAGTGGTTCGCGCTTTCAGTTTCACGCGAATGCTGCCATCAATCCACGGTTTCTGGTTTGGGAATGTTTTAATCGTTGCTATGGGAACGACATCTTCAACGCACGTTCTAATGAACTCGCTCACCGAATCAGCGTATTCGTCAATGTTGTTGTCTGACGCAATACGAAACATATCCCAGTCCACGTGATGGATGCAGTCTTGGAGCGTGGAATCAGATTGGTCGGACCAGCTTTGAACAGACCTCAGCGTGGGAGCTTCTTGTTTTAGCTTCTGTCTGTAGGCAGGGAGCAACAAAATGGAGTCGTGGTCAGCTTTTCCCAAAGGAGTGCGGGGGAGGGCCTTATATGCATCGCGGAAGTTAGAATAGCAATGATCCAAGGTTTTACCTGCCCTGGTTGCGCAATCGATATGCTGATACAATTTAGGGAGTCTTGTTTTCAGATTAGCCTTGTTAAAATCTGCAGCTACAATGAATGCAGCCTCAGGATATATGGATTCCAGTTTGCAAAGAGTCAAATAAAGTTTGTTCAGAGCCATCGATGTGTCTGCTTGGGGGGGAATATATACGGCTGTGATTATAATCGAAGACAATTCCCTTGGTAGATAATGCGGTCGACATTTGATTGTGAGGAATTCTAAATCAGGTGAACAGAAGGACTTGAGTTCCTGTATGTTGTGACCACACCACGTCTCGTTAACCATAAAGCATACGCCCCCGCCCCTCTTCTTACCAGAAAGATGTTTGTTTCTGTCGGCGCGATGCGTGGAGAAACCAGCTGGCTGCACCAACTCCGATAGCGTCTCTCGAGTGAGCCATGTTTCCGTGAAGCAAAGAACGTTACAGTCCCTGATGTCCCTCTGGAATGCTACCCTTGCTCGGATTTCATCAACCTTGTTGTCAAGAGACTGGACATTGGCGAGTAGTATGCTAGGGAGTGGCGTGCGATGTGCCCGTCTCCGGAGCCTGACCAGAAGACCACTTCGTTTGCCTCTTTTACGACGTTGTTGTTTTGGGTCGCAGGCTGGGTGAAAGGCAGAACACAGGATCCGCTCCGTTGTCCTGGGTGAAAGGCAGAACACAGGATCCGCTCCGGGAAAGTCATATTCTTGGTCATACTGATGGTGAGTTGACACTGATGATGACCTGGGGTACCAATGTAAGAAATATGTAAGAAATAATGTAAGAAATAACACGTAAAAAAACAAAAAACTGCATAGTTTCCTAGGAACGCGAAGCGAGGCGGCCATCTCTGTCGGAGCCGGAAGTATGTACCCATCCTAACCCTTACCCATTCTAACCCTAACCCATTCTAACCCATCCTAACCCTATCCCATCCTAACCCTATCCCATTCTAACCCTAACCCATTCTAACCCTAACCCATTCTAACACTAACCCATTCTAACCAATCCTAACCCATTCTAATCCTAACCCATTCCAACCCTAACCCATTCTAACCCATCCTAACACATTCTATCCCTAACCCATCCTTACCCTAACCCATTCTAACCCTAACCCATTCTAACACTAACCCATTCTAACCCATCCTAACACATTCTAACTCATTCTAACCCATTCTAACCTATCCTAACCCATCCTAACCCATTCTAACCCTAACCCATTCTAACCATTCTAAACCTAACCCATCCTAACCATAACCCATTCTAACCCTATCCCATCCTAAACCTAACCCATTCTAACCCTATCCCATCCTAACCCTAACCAATTCTAACCCATCCTAACCCTATCCCATTCTAACCCTATCCCATTCTAACACTAACCCATTCTAACCCTAACCCATCCTAACCCATTCTAACCCTAACCCATTCTAACCCATTCTAACCCATCCTAACCCATTCTATCCCTAAACCATCCTAACCCTAACCAAAACTAACCCTAACCCATCCAAACCCTAACCAAAACTAACCCTAACCCATCCAAACCCTAACCCATTCTAACCCTAACCCATTCTAACACTAACCCATTCTAACCATCCTAACCCTAACCCATTCTAACCCTAACCCATTCTAACACTAACCCATTCTAACCCATCCTAACCCATTCTAACTCATTCTAACCCATTCTAACCTATCCTAACCCATCCTATCCCATCCTAACCCTAACCAATTCTAACCCATCCTAACCCTATCCCATTCTAACCCTATCCCATTCTAACACTAACCCATTCTAACCCTAACCCATCCTAACCCATTCTAACCCTAACCCATTCTAACACTAACCCATTCTAACCCATTCTAACCCATCCTAACCCATTCTATCCCTAACCCATCCTAACCCTAACCAATTCTAACCCTAACCCATCCAAACCCTAACCCATTCTAACCCTAACCCATTCTAACACTAACCCATTCTAACCCATCCTAACCCTAACCCATTCTAACCCTAACCCATTCTAACCCATCCTAACCCATTCTAACTCATTCTAACCCATTCTAACCTATCCTAACCCATCCTAACCCATTCTAACCCTAACCCATTCTAACCATTCTAAACCTAACCCATCCTAACCCTAACCCATTCTAACCCTATCCCATCCTAAACCTAACCCATCCTAACCCTAACCCATTCTAACCCATCCTAACCCTATACCATTCTAACCCTATCCCATTCTAACACTAACCCATTCTAACCCTAACCCATCCTAACCCATTCTAACCCTAACCCATTCTAACACTAACCCATTCTAACCCATTCTAACCCATCCTAACCCATTCTAACCCATTCTAACCCTAACCCATCCTAACCCTAACCCATTCTAACCCTAACCCATCCTAACCCATTCTAACCCTAACCCATTCTAACACTAACCCATTCTAACCCATTCTAACCCATCCTAACCCATTCTAACCCATCCTAACCCATTCTAACCCATCCTAACCCATTCTAACCCTAACCCATCCTAACCCTAACCCATTCTAACACTAACCCATTCTAACCAATCCTAACCCATTCTAACCCTAACCCATTCTAACCCATCCTAACCCTAACCCATTCTAACCCATCCTAACACATTCTATCCCTAACCCATCCTTACCCTAACCCATTCTAACCCTAACCCATTCTAACACTAACCCATTCTAACCCATCCTGACCCATTCTAACTCATTCTAACCCATTCTAACCTATCCTAACCCATCCTAACCCATTCTAACCCTAACCCATTCTAACCATTCTAAACCTAACCCTAACCCATTCTAACCCTATCCCATCCTAAACCTAACCCACTCTAACCCTAACCCATTCTAACCCTAACCCATTCTAACCCTAACCCATTCTAACCCATTCTAACCCATCCTAACCCATTCTAACCCATTCTAACCCTAACCCATCCTAACCCTAACCCATCCTAATCCTAACCCATTCTAACCCTAACCCATTCTAACACTAACCCATTCTAACCCATTCTAACCCATCCTAACCCATTCTAACCCATTCTAACCCATCCTAACCCATTCTAACCCATCCTAACCCATTCTAACCCTAACCCATCCTAACCCTAACCCATTCTAACACTAACCCATTCTAACCAATCCTAACCCATTCTAACCCTAACCCATTCTAACCCATCCTAACCCTAACCCATTCTAACCCATCCTAACACATTCTATCCCTAACCCATCCTTACCCTAACCCATTCTAACCCTAACCCATTCTAACACTAACCCATTCTAACCCATCCTGACCCATTCTAACTCATTCTAACCCATTCTAACCTATCCTAACCCATCCTAACCCATTCTAACCCTAACCCATTCTTACCATTCTAAACCTAACCCTAACCCATTCTAACCCTATCCCATCCTAAACCTAACCCATTCTAACACTAACCCATTCTAACCCATCCTAACCCTAACCCATTCTAACCCTAACCCATTCTAACCCATCCTAACCCATTCTAACTCATTCTAACCCATTCTCACCTATCCTAACCCAGCTTAACCCATTCTAACCCTAACCCATCCTAACCATTCTAAACCTAACCCATCCTAACCCATTCTAACCCTATCCCATCCTAAACCTATTCTAACCCTAGCCCATCCTAAACCTAACCCATTCTAACCCATCCTAACCCTATCCCATTCTAACCCTATCCCATTCTAACACTAACCCATTCTAACCCTAACCCATTCTAACACTAACCAATCCTAACCCATTCTAACCCATCCTAACCCATTCTAACCCTAACCCATCCTAACCCTAACCCATTCTAACACTAACCCATTCTAACCCATCCTAACCCATTCTAACTCATTCTAACCTATCCTAACCCATCCTAACCCTAACCCATTCTAACCATTCTAAACCTAACCCATCCTAACCAATCCTAACCCTAACCCATTCTGACCCTATCCCATCCTAACCCTAACCCATTCTAACCCTATCCCATCCTAACCCTAACCCATTCTAACCCATTCTAACCCTATCCCATTCTAACCCTATGCCATTCTAACACTAACCCATTCTAACCCTAACCCATTCTAACCCTAACCCATTCAAACACTAACCCATTCTAACCCATTCTAACCCATCCTAACCCATTCTAACCCATCCTAACCCATTCTAACCCTAACCCATCCTAACCCTAACCCATTCTAACCCTAACCCATCCTAACCCTAACCCATTCTAACCCATTCTAACACTAACCCATTCTAACCCATTCTAACCCATTCTAACCCATCCTAACCTATTCTAACCCTAACCCATTCTAACCCTAACCTATCCTAACCCTAACCCATTCTAACCCATACTAACCCATCCTAACCCATTCTAACCCTAACCCAATCTAACCCATACTAACCCTAACCCATTCTAACCCTAACTCATTCTAACCCATTCTAAACCTATCCCATCCTAACCCTAACCCATCCTAACTCTATCCCATCCTAACCCAAACCCATTCTAACCCTAACCCATCCTAACCCGTCCTAACCCATTCTAACCCTAACCCATTCTAACACTAACCCATTCTAACCCATTCTAACCCATCCTAACCCATTCTAACCCATCCTAACCCATTCTAACCCTAACCCATTCTTACCCTAACCCATCCTAACCCATTCTAACCCTAACCCATTCTAACCCATCCTAACCCTAACCCATTCTATCCCATCCTAACACATTCTATCCCTAACCCACCCTTACCCTAACCCATTCTAACCCTAACCCATTCTAACAATAACCCATTCTAACCCCTCCTAACCCATTCTAACCCATCCTAACCCATTCTAACCCTATCCCATTCTAACCCTATCCCATTCTAACCCATCCTAACCCATCCTAACCCATTATAACCATCCTAACCCATCCTAACCATTCTAAACCTATCCCATCCTAAACCTATTCTAACCCTAGCCCATCCTAAACCTAACCCATTCTAACCCATCCTAACCCTATCCCATTCTAACCCTATCCCATTCTAACACTAACCCATTCTAACCCTAACCCATTCTAACACTAACCAATCCTAACCCATTCTAACCCATCCTAACCCATTCTAACCCTAACCCATCCTAACCCTAACCCATTCTAACACTAACCCATTCTAACCCATCCTAACCCATTCTAACTCATTCTAACCTATCCTAACCCATCCTAACCCTAACCCATTCTAACCATTCTAAACCTAACCCATCCTAACCAATCCTAACCCTAACCCATTCTAACCCTATCCCATCCTAACCCTAACCCATTCTAACCCTATCCCATCCTAACCCTAACCCATTCTAACCCATTCTAACCCTATCCCATTCTAACCCTATGCCATTCTAACACTAACCCATTCTAACCCTAACCCATTCTAACCCTAACCCATTCAAACACTAACCCATTCTAACCCATTCTAACCCATCCTAACCCATTCTAACCCATCCTAACCCATTCTAACCCTAACCCATCCTAACCCTAACCCATTCTAACCCTAACCCATCCTAACCCTAACCCATTCTAACCCTAACCCATTCTAACACTAACCCATTCTAACCCATTCTAACCCATCCTAACCCATTCTAACCCTAACCCATCCTAACCTATTCTAACCCTAACCCATTCTAACCCTAACCTATCCTAACCCTAACCCATTCTAACCCATACTAACCCATCCTAACCCATTCTAACCCTAACCCAATCTAACCCATACTAACCCTAACCCATTCTAACCCTAACTCATTCTAACCCATTCTAAACCTATCCCATCCTAACCCTAACCCATCCTAACTCTATCCCATCCTAACCCAAACCCATTCTAACCCTAACCCATCCTAACCCGTCCTAACCCATTCTAACACTAACCCATTCTAACCCATTCTAACCCATCCTAACCCATTCTAACCCATCCTAACCCATTCTAACCCTAACCCATTCTTACCCTAACCCATCCTAACCCATTCTAACCCTAACCCATTCTAACCCATCCTAACCCTAACCCATTCTATCCCATCCTAACACATTCTATCCCTAACCCACCCTTACCCTAACCCATTCTAACCCTAACCCATTCTAACAATAACCCATTCTAACCCCTCCTAACCCATTCTAACCCATCCTAACCCATTCTAACCCTATCCCATTCTAACCCTATCCCATTCTAACCCATCCTAACCCATCCTAACCCATTATAACCATCCTAACCCATCCTAACCATTCTAAACCTAACCCACCCTTACCCTAACCCATTCTAACCCTAACCCATTCTAACACTAACCCATTCTAACCCCTCCTAACCCATTCTAACCCATCCTAACCCATTCTAGCCCTATCCAATTCTAACCCTAACCCATTCTAACACTAACCCATTCTAACCCTAACCCATTCTAACCCATCCTAACCCATTCTAACCCTAACCCATTCTAACACTAACCCATTCTAACCGATCCTAACCCATCCTAGCCCATTCTAACCCATCCTAACCCACCCTAACCCATTCTAACTCATTCTAACCCAGTCTAACCCATCCTAACCCATTCTAACCCTATCCCATCCTAACCCTAACCCATTCTAACCCATACTAACCCTAACCCATTCTAACCCTAACCCCTTCTAACCCATTCTAAACCTATCGCATCCTAACCCTAACCCATCCTAACCCTATCCCATCCTAACCCTAACCCATTCTAACCCTAACCCATCCAACCCATTCTAACACTAACCCATTTTAACCCATCCTAACCCATTCTAACCCATTCTAACCCTAACTCATTCTAACCCTAACCCATTCTAACCCTAACCCATCCTAACCCTAACCCATTCTAACCCATCCTAACTCTAGCCCATTCTAACCCATTCTAACCCTAACCCATTCTAACCCATACTAACCCTAACCCATTCTAACCCTAACCCATTCTAACCCATTCTAAACCTATCCCATCCTAACCATAACCCATCCTAACCCTATCCCATCCTAACCCTAACCCATTCTAACCCTAACCCATCCTAACCCATTCTAACCCTAACCCATTCTAACACTAACCCATTCTAACCCATTCTAACCCATCCTAACCCATTCTAACCCTTCCTAACCCATTCAAACCATAACCCATTCTAACCCATACTAACCCTAACCCATTCTAACCCTAACCCATTCTAACCCATTCTAAACCTATCCCATCCTAACCATAACCCATTCTAACCCTAACCCATTCTAACAATAACCCATTCTAACCCCTCCTAACCCATTCTAACCCATCCTAACCCATTCTAACCCTATCCCATTCTAACCCTATCCCATTCTAACCCATCCTAACCCATCCTAACCCATTATAACCATCCTAACCCATCCTAACCATTCTAAACCTAACCCACCCTTACCCTAACCCATTCTAACCCTAACCCATTCTAACACTAACCCATTCTAACCCCTCCTAACCCATTCTAACCCATCCTAACCCATTCTAGCCCTATCCAATTCTAACCCTAACCCATTCTAACACTAACCCATTCTAACCCTAACCCATTCTAACCCATCCTAACCCATTCTAACCCTAACCCATTCTAACACTAACCCATTCTAACCGATCCTAACCCATCCTAGCCCATTCTAACCCATCCTAACCCATTCTAACCCACCCTAACCCATTCTAACTCATTCTAACCCAGTCTAACCCATCCTAACCCATTCTAACCCTATCCCATCCTAACCCTAACCCATTCTAACCCATACTAACCCTAACCCATTCTAACCCTAACCCCTTCTAACCCATTCTAAACCTATCGCATCCTAACCCTAACCCATCCTAACCCTATCCCATCCTAACCCTAACCCATTCTAACCCTAACCCATCCAACCCATTCTAACCCTAACCCTTTCTAACACTAACCCATTTTAACCCATCCTAACCCATTCTAACCCATTCTAACCCTAACTCATTCTAACCCTAACCCATTCTAACCCTAACCCATCCTAACCCTAACCCATTCTAACCCATCCTAACTCTAGCCCATTCTAACCCATTCTAACCCTAACCCATTCTAACCCATACTAACCCTAACCCATTCTAACCCTAACCCATTCTAACCCATTCTAAACCTATCCCATCCTAACCATAACCCATCCTAACCCTATCCCATCCTAACCCTAACCCATTCTAACCCTAACCCATCCTAACCCATTCTAACCCTAACCCATTCTAACACTAACCCATTCTAACCCATTCTAACCCATCCTAACCCATTCTAACCCTTCCTAACCCATTCAAACCATAACCCATTCTAACCCATACTAACCCTAACCCATTCTAACCCTAACCCATTCTAACCCATTCTAAACCTATCCCATCCTAACCATAACCCATCCTAACCCTATCCCATCCTAACCCTAACCCATTCTAACCCTAACCCATCCTAACCCATCCTAACCCATTCTAACCCTAACCCATTCTAATACTAACCCATTCGAACCCATTCTAACCCATCCTAACCCATTCTAGCCCATTCTAACCCATCCTAACCCATTCTAACCCACCCTAACCCATTCTAACTCATTCTAACCCAGTCTAACCCAGTCTAACCCATCCTAACCCATCCTAACCCATTCTAACCCTATCCCATCCTAACCCTAACCCATTCTAACCCATACTAACCCTAACCCATTCTAACCCTAACCCATTCTAACCCATTCTAAACCTATCGCATCCTAACCCTAACCCATCCTAACCCTATCCCATTCTAACCCTAACCCATTCTAACCCTAACCCATCCAACCCATTCTAACCCTAACCCTTTCTAACACTAACCCATTTTAACCGATCCTAACCCATTCTAACCCATTCTAACCCTAACTCATTCTAACCCTAACCCATTCTAACCCTAACCCATCCTAACCCTAACCCATTCTAACCCATCCTAACTCTAGCCCATTCTAACCCATTCTAACCCTAACCCATTCTAACCCATACTAACCCTATCCCATTCTAACCCTATCCCATTCTAACCCATCCTAACCCATTATAACCATCCTAACCCATCCTAACCATTCTAAACCTAACCCACCCTTACCCTAACCCATTCTAACCCTAACCCATTCTAACACTAACCCATTCTAACCCCTCCTAACCCATTCTAACCCATCCTAACCCATTCTAGCCCTATCCAATTCTAACCCTAACCCATTCTAACACTAACCCATTCTAACCCTAACCCATTCTAACCCATCCTAACCCATTCTAACCCTAACCCATTCTAACACTAACCCATTCTAACCGATCCTAACCCATCCTAGCCCATTCTAACCCATCCTAACCCACCCTAACCCATTCTAACTCATTCTAACCCAGTCTAACCCATCCTAACCCATCCTAACCCATTCTAACCCTATCCCATCCTAACCCTAACCCATTCTAACCCATACTAACCCTAACCCATTCTAACCCTAACCCCTTCTAACCCATTCTAAACCTATCGCATCCTAACCCTAACCCATCCTAACCCTATCCCATCCTAACCCTAACCTATTCTAACCCTAACCCATCCAACCCATTCTAACCCTAACCCTTTCTAACACTAACCCATTTTAACCCATCCTAACCCATTCTAACCCTAACTCATTCTAACCCTAACCCATTCTAACCCTAACCCATCCTAACCCTAACCCATTCTAACCCATCCTAACTCTAGCCCATTCTAACCCATTCTAACCCTAACCCATACTAACCCTAACCCATTCTAACCCTAACCCATTCTAACCCATTCTAAACCTATCCCATCCTAACCATAACCCATCCTAACCCTATCCCATCCTAACCCTAACCCATTCTAACCCTAACCCATCCTAACCCATTCTAACCCTAACCCATTCTAACACTAACCCATCCTAACCCATTCTAACCCTTCCTAACCCATTCTAACCATAACCCATTCTAACCCATACTAACCCTAACCCATTCTAACCCTAACCCATTCTAACCTATTCTAAACCTATCCCATCCTAACCATAACCCATCCTAACCCTATCCCATCCTAACCCTAACCCATTCTAACCCTAACCCATCCTAACCCATCCTAACCCATTCTAACCCTATCCCATTCTAATACTAACCCATTCTAACCCATTCTAACCCATCCTAACCCATTCTAACCCATCCTAACCCATTCTAACCCTAACCCATTCTAACCCTAATCCATTCTTACCCTAAACCATCCTAACCCATTCTAACCCATCCTAACCCTAACCCATTCTAACCCATCCTAACACATTATATCCCTAACCCATCCTTACCCTAACCCATTCTAAACCTAACCCATTCTAACACTAACCCATTCTAACCCACCCTAACCCATTCTAACCCATCCTAACCCATTCTAACCCATTCTAACCTTATCCCATTCTAACTGTAACCCAATGTAACCCATCCTAACCCATTCTAAACCATCCTAACCCTTTATAACCGTTCTAACCCATTCTCACTCATTCTAACAAATTCTAACCCATCCTAACCCATCCTAACCCATTCTAACCCCATCCCATCCTAACCCTGACCCATTCTAACACTAACCCATTCTAACCCATCCTAACCCATTCTAACTCATTCTAACCCATTCTAACCCATCCTAACCCATCCTAACCCTAACCCATCCTAACTCTAACCCATCCTAACCCTAACCCTAACCCATTCTAACCCTATCCCATCCTAACCCTAACCCATCCTAACCCTAACCCATTCTAACCCTAACCCATCCTAACCCATTCTAACCCTAACCCATTCTAACCCATACTAACCCTAACCCATTCTAACCCATTCTAAACCTATCCCATCCTAACCATAACCCATCCTAACCCTATCCCATCCTAACCCTAACCCATTCTAACCCTAACCCATCCTAACCCATTCTAACCCTAACCCATTCTAACACTAACCCATCCTAACCCATTCTAACCCTTCCTAACCCATTCTAACCATAACCCATTCTAACCCATACTAACCCTAACCCATTCTAACCCTAACCCATTCGAACCTATTCTAAACCTATCCCATCCTAACCATAACCCATCCTAACCCTATCCCATCCTAACCCTAACCCATTCTAACCCTAACCCATCCTAACCCATCCTAACCCATTCTAACCCTATCCCATTCTAATACTAACCCATTCTAACCCATTCTAACCCATCCTAACCCATTCTAACCCTAACCCATTCTAACCCTAATCCATTCTTACCCTAAACCATCCTAACCCATTCTAACCCATCCTAACCCTAACCCATTCTAACCCATCCTAACACATTATATCCCTAACCCATCCTTACCCTAACCCATTCTAAACCTAACCCATTCTAACACTAACCCATTCTAACCCACCCTAACCCATTCTAACCCATCCTAACCCATTCTAACCTTATCCCATTCTAACAGTAACCCAATCTAACCCATCCTAACCCATTCTAAACCATCCTAACCCATTATAACCGTTCTAACCCATTCTCACTCATTCTAACAAATTCTAACCCATCCTAACCCATCCTAACCCATTCTAACCCCATCCCATCCTAACCCAATCTAACCCATCCTAACCCATTCTAAACCTAACCCATCCTAACCCATTCTATCCCTAACCCATCCTAACCTATTCTATCCCTAACCCATCCTTACCCTAACCCATTTTAACCCAAACCCATCCTAACCCTGACCCATTCTAACACTAACCCTTTCTAACCCATCCTAACCCATTCTAACTCATTCTAACCCATTCTAACCCATCCTAACCCATCCTAACCCTAACCCATCCTAACTCTAACCCATCCTAACCCTAACCCTAACCCATTCTAACCCTATCCCATCCTAACCCTAACCCATCCTAACCCATTCTAACCCACCCTAACTCTAGCCCATTATAACCCACTCTAACCCTAACCCATTCTAACCCATACTAACCCTAACCCATTCTAACCCTAACCCATTCTAACCCATTCTAAACCTATCCCATCCTAACCATAACCCATCCTAACCCTATCCCATCCTAACCCTAACCCATTCTAACCCTAACCCATCCTAACCCATTCTAACCCTAACCCATTCTAACCCATCCTAACCCATCCTAACCCATTCTAACCCATCCTAACCCATTCTAACCCTAACCCATTCTAACCCTAACCCATTCTTACCCTAAACCATCCTAACCCATTCTAACCCATCCTAACCCTAACCCATTCTAACCCATCCTAACACATTATATCCCTAACCCATCCTTACCCTAACCCATTCTAAACCTAACCCATTCTAACACTAACCCATTCTAACCCACCCTAACCCATTCTAACCCATCCTAACCCATTCTAACCCAGTCTAACCTTATCCCATTCTAACAGTAACCCATTCTAACCCATCCTAACCCATTCTAAACCATCCTAACCCATTATAACCGTTCTAACCCATTCTTACTCATTCTAACCAATTCTAACCCATCCTAACCCATCCTAACCCATTCTAACCCCATCCCATCCTAACCCTAACCCATTCTAACCCATCCTAACCCATTCTAACCCTAACCCATCCTAACCCATTCTATCCCTAACCCATTCTATCCCTAACCCATCCTAACCCTAACCCATTCTAACCCTAACCCATCCTAACCCTAACCCATTCTAACCCTAACCCATTCTAACACTAACCCGTTCTAACCCAGCCTAACCCATTCTAACTCATTCTAACCCATTCTAACCCATCCTAACCCATTCTAACCCATCCTAACCCATTCTAACCCATCCTAACCCATTCTATCCCTAACCCATCCTAACCCATTCTATCCCTAACCCATCCTTACCCTAACCCATTCTAACCCAAACCCATCCTAACCCTGACCCATTCTAACACTAACCCATTCTAACCCATCCTAGCCCATTCTAACTCATTCTAACCCATTCTAACCCATCCTAACCCATCCTAACCCTAACCCATCCTAACCCTAACCCATCCTAACCCTAACCCATTCTAACCCTATCCCATCCTAACCCTAACCCATCCTAACCCATTCTAACCCATCCTAACTCTAGCCCATTCTAACCCATTCTAACCCTAACCCATTCTAACCCATACTAACCCTAACCCATTCTAACCCTAACCCATTCTAACCCATTCTAAACCTATCCCATCCTAACCATAACCCATCCTAACCCTATCCCATCCTAACCCTAACCCATTCTAACCCTAACCCATCCTAACCCATCCTAACCCATTCTAACCCTAACCCATTCTAACACTAACCCATTCTAACCCATCCTAACCCATTCTAACCCATCCTAACCCATTCTAACCCTAACCCATTCTTACCCTAAACCATCCTAACCCATCCTAACCCTAACCCATTCTAACCCATCCTAACCCATTCTAACCCATCCTAACCCATTCTAACCCTAACCCATTCTTACCCTAAACCATCCTAACCCATCCTAACCCTAACCCATTCTAACCCATCCTAACACATTATATCCCTAACCCATTCTAACCCTAACCCATTCTTACCCTAAACCATCCTAACCCATCCTTACCCTAACCCATTCTAAACCTAACCCATTCTAACACTAACCCATTCTAACCCACCCTAACCCATTCTAACCCATCCTAACCCATTCTAACCTTATCCCATTCTAACAGTAACCCATTCTAACCCATCCTAACCCATTCTAAACCATCCTAACCCATTATAACCATTCTAACCCATTCTTACTCATTCTAACCAATTCTAACCCATCCTAACCCATCCTAACCCATTCTAACCCCATCCCATCCTAACCCTAACCCATTCTAACCCATCCTAACCCATTCTAACCCTAACCCATCCTAACCCATTCTATCCCTAACCCATTCTATCCCTAACCCATCCTAACCCTAACCCATTCTAACCCATCCTAACCCTAACCCATTCTAACCCTAACCCATTCTAACACTAACCCGTTCTAACCCATCCTAACCCATTCTAACTCATTCTAACCCATTCTAACCCATCCTAACCCATTCTAACCCATCCTAACCCATTCTATCCCTAACCCATCCTAACCCATTCTATCCCTAACCCATCCTTACCCTAACCCATTTTAACCCAAACCCATCCTAACCCTGACCCATTCTAACACTAACCCATTCTAACCCATCCTAGCCCATTCTAACTCATTCTAACCCATTCTAACCCATCCTAACCCATCCTAACCCTAACCCATCCTAACCCTAACCCATCCTAACCCTAACCCATTCTAACCCTATCCCATCCTAACCCTAACCCATCCTAACCCATTCTAACCCTAACCCATCCTAACCCTAACCCTAACCCATTCTAACCCATCCTAACCCTAACCCATTCTAACCCTAACCCATTCTAACCTATCCTTACGCTATCCCATCCTAACCCTAACCCATCCTAACCCTATCCCGTCCTTAACCTAACCCATTCTAACACTAACCCATCCTAACCCATCAAAACCCATTCTAACCCTTACCCATTCCAACACTAACCCATTCTAACCCATCCTAACCCTAACCCATCCTAACCCTAACCCATTCTTACCCTAACCCATCCTAACCCTAACCCATTCTAACCCATCCTAACCCATTCTAACCCATCCTAACCCTAACCCAGCCTAACCCTAACCCATTCTTACCCTAACCCGTCCTAAACATGACCCATTCTAAAACTAACCCATTGTAACCCATCCTAACCCATTCTAACTCATTCTAACCCATTCTAACCCATCCTAGCCCATTCTAACCCACCCTAACCCATTCTAACCCTAACCCATTCTTACCCTAACCCATCCTAACCCTATCCCATCCTAACCCTAACCCATCCGAACTCTATCCCATCCTAACCCTAACCCATTCTAACCCTAACCCATCCTAACCCATCCTAACCCATTCTAACCCTAACCCATTCTTACCCTAACCCAACCTAACCCATTCTAACCCTAACCCATTCTAACCCATCCTAACCCTAACCCATTCTATCCCGTCCTAACACATTCTAACCCTAATCCATTTTAACACTAACCCATTCTAACCCCTCCTAACCCATTCTAACCCATCCTAACCCATTCTAACCCTATCCCATTCTAACCCTATCCCATTCTAACCCATCCTAACCCATCCTAACCCATTATAACCATCCTAACCCATTCTAACCCTAACCCATTCTAGCCCTATCCCATCCTAACCCTAACTCATTCTAACCCTATCCCATCCTAACCCTAACCCATTCTAACACTAACCCATTCTAACCCTAACCCATTCTAACCCATCCTAACCCATTCTAACCCTAACCCATTCTAACACTAACCCATTCTAACGATCCTAACCCATCCTAGCCCATTCTAACCCATCCTAACCCATTCTAACCCACCCTAACCCATTGTAACTCATTCTAACCCAGTCTAACCCATCCTAACCCATCCTAGCCCATTCTAACCCTATCCCATCCTAACCCTAACCCATTCTAACCCATACTAACCCTAACCCATTCTAACCCTAACCCATTCTAACCCATTCTAAACCTATCGCATCCTAACCCTAACCCATCCTAACCCTATCCCATCCTAACCCTAACCCATCCTAACCCATTCTAACCCTAACCCATTCTAACACTAACCCATTCTAACCCATCCTAACCCATTCTAACCCATTCTAACCCTAACCCATTCTAACCCTAACCCATTCTAACCCTAACCCATCCTAACCCTAACCCATTCTAACCCATCCTAACTCTAGCCCATTCTAACCCATTCTAACCCTAACCCATTCTAACCCATACTAACCCTAACTCATTCTAACCCATTCTAAACCTATCCCATCCTAACCCTAACCCATCCTAACCCTATCCCATCCTAACCCTAACCCATTCTAACCCTAACCCATCCTAACCCATCCTAACCCATTCTAACCCAAACCCATTCTAACACTAACCCATTCTAACCCATTCTAACCCATCCTAACCCATTCTAACCCATTCTAACCCTAACCCATTCTAACCCTAACCCATTCTTTCCCTAAACCATCCTAACCCATTCTAACCCATCCTAACCCTAACCCATTCTAACCCATCCTAACACATTATATCCCTAACCCATCCTTACCCTAACCCATTCTAAACCTAACCCATTCTAACAATAACCCATTCTAACCCACCCTAACCCATTCTAACCCATCGTAACCCATTCTAACCCATCCTAACCCACGCTAAACCATCCTAACCCATTATAACCGTCCTAACCCATTCTTACTCATTCTAACCAATTCTAACCCATCCTAACCCATCCTAACCCATTCTAACCCTATCCCATCCTAACCCTAACCCATTCTAACCCATCCTAACCCATTCTAACCCTAACCCATCCTAACCCATTCTATCCCTAACCCATTCTATCCCTAACCCATCCTAACCCTAACCCATTCTAACCCTAACCCATCCTAACCCTAACCCATTCTAACCCTAACCCATTCTAACACTAACCCGTTCTAACCCATCCTAACCCATTCTAACTCATTCTAACCCATTCTAACCCATCCTAACCCATTCTAACCCATCCTAACCCATTTTAACCCATCCTAACCCATTCTATCCCTAACCCATCCTAACCCATTCTATCCCTAACCCATCCTAACCCATTCTATCCCTAACCCATTCTAACCCTAACCCATTCTTACCCTAACCCATCCTAACCCTAACCCATTCTAACCCTAACCCATCCTAACCCTAACCCATTCTAACCCTAACCCATTCTAACACTAAAACATTCTAACCCATCCTAACCCATCAAAACCCATTCTAACCCTTACCCATTCCAACACTAACCCATTCTAACCCATCCTAACCCTAACCCATCCTAACCCTAACCCATTCTTACCCTAACCCATCCTAACCCTAACCCATTCTAACCCATCCTAACCCATTCTAACCCATCCTAACCCTAACCCAGCCTAACCCTAACCCATTCTTACCCTAACCCGTCCTAAACATGACCCATTCTAAAACTAACCCATTGTAACCCATCCTAACCCATTCTAACTCATTCTAACCCATTCTAACCCATCCTAGCCCATTCTAACCCACCCTAACCCATTCTAACCCTAACCCATTCTTACCCTAACCCATCCTAACCCTATCCCATCCTTACCCTAACCCATCCGAACTCTATCCCATCCCAACCCTAACCCATTCTAACCCTAACCCATCCTAACCCATCCTAACCCATTCTAACCCTAACCCATTCTTACCCTAACCCAACCTAACCCATTCTAACCCTAACCCATTCTAACCCATCCTAACCCTAACCCATTCTATCCCGTCCTAACACATTCTAACCCTAACCCATTTTAACACTAACCCATTCTAACCCCTCCTAACCCATTCTAACCCATCCTAACCCATTCTAACCCTATCCCATTCTAACCCTATCCCATTCTAACCCATCCTAACCCATCCTAACCCATTATAACCATCCTAACCCATTCTAACCCTAACCCATTCTAGCCCTATCCCATCCTAACCCTAACTCATTCTAACCCTATCCCATCCTAACCCTAACCCATTCTAACACTAACCCATTCTAACCCTAACCCATTCTAACCCATCCTAACCCATTCTAACCCTAACCCATTCTAACACTAACCCATTCTAACGATCCTAACCCATCCTAGCCCATTCTAACCCATCCTAACCCATTCTAACCCACCCTAACCCATTGTAACTCATTCTAACCCAGTCTAACCCATCCTAACCCATCCTAACCCATTCTAACCCTATCCCATCCTAACCCTAACCCATTCTAACCCATACTAACCCTAACCCATTCTAACCCTAACCCATTCTAACCCATTCTAAACCTATCGCATCCTAACCCTAACCCATCCTAACCCTATCCCATCCTAACCCTAACCCATCCTAACCCATTCTAGCCCTAACCCATTCTAACACTAACCCATTCTAACCCATCCTAACCCATTCTAACCCATTCTAACCCTAACCCATTCTAACCCTAACCCATTCTAACCCTAACCCATCCTAACCCTAACCCATTCTAACCCATCCTAACTCTAGCCCATTCTAACCCATTCTAACCCTAACCCATTCTAACCCATACTAACCCTAACTCATTCTAACCCATTCTAAACCTATCCCATCCTAACCCTAACCCATCCTAACCCTATCCCATCCTAACCCTAACCCATTCTAACCCTAACCCATCCTAACCCATCCTAACCCATTCTAACCCAAACCCATTCTAACACTAACCCATTCTAACCCATTCTAACCCATCCTAACCCATTCTAACCCATCCTAACCCATTCTAACCCTAACCCATTCTAACCCTAACCCATTCTTTCCCTAAACCATCCTAACCCATTCTAACCCATCCTAACCCTAACCCATTCTAACCCATCCTAACACATTATATCCCTAACCCATCCTTACCCTAACCCATTCTAAACCTAACCCATTCTAACAATAACCCATTCTAACCCACCCTAACCCATTCTAACCCATCGTAACCCATTCTAACCCATCCTAACCCACGCTAAACCATCCTAACCCATTATAACCGTCCTAACCCATTCTTACTCATTCTAACCAATTCTAACCCATCCTAACCCATCCTAACCCATTCTAACCCTATCCCATCCTAACCCTAACCCATTCTAACCCATCCTAACCCATTCTAACCCTAACCCATCCTAACCCATTCTATCCCTAACCCATTCTATCCCTAACCCATCCTAACCCTAACCCATTCTAACCCTAACCCATCCTAACCCTAACCCATTCTAACCCTAACCCATTCTAACACTAACCCGTTCTAACCCATCCTAACCCATTCTAACTCATTCTAACCCATTCTAACCCATCCTAACCCATTCTAACCCATCCTAACCCATTTTAACCCATCCTAACCTATTCTATCCCTAACCCATCCTAACCCATTCTATCCCTAACCCATCCTAACCCATTCTATCCCTAACCCATTCTAACCCTAACCCATTCTTACCCTAACCCATCCTAACCCTAACCCATTCTAACCCTAACCCATCCTAACCCTAACCCATTCTAACCCTAACCCATTCTAACACTAAAACATTCTAACCCATCCTAACCCATTCTAACTCATTCTAACCCATTCTAACCCATCCTATCCCATTATAACCCTAACCCATCCTAACCCTAACCCTAACCCATTCTAACCCATCCTAACCCTAACCCATTCTAACCCTAACCCATTCTAACCTATCCTTACGCTATCCCATCCTAACCCTAACCCATCCTAACCCTATCCCATCCTTAACCTAACCCATTCTAACACTAACCCATCCTAACCCATCAAAACCCATTCTAACCCTAACCCATTCTAACACTAACCCATTCTAACCCATCCTAACCCTAACCCATCCTACCCTAACCCATTCTTACCCTAACCCATCCTAACCCTAACCCATTCTAACCCATTCTAACCCATCCTAACCCATTCTAACCCATCCTAACCCTAACCCAGCCTAACCCTAACCCATTCTTACCCTAACCCGTCCTAAACATGACCCATTCTAAAACGAACCCATTGTAACCCATCCTAACCCATTCTAACTCATTCTAACCGATTCTAACCCATCCTAGCCCAGTCTAACCCTCCCTAACCCATTCTATCCCTAACCCATTCTAACCCTAACCCATTCTAACCCATTCTAACTCATTCTAACCCATTCTAACCCATCCTAACCCATTCTAACCCATCCTAACCCATTTTAACCCATCCTAACCCATTCTATCCCTAACCCATCCTAACCCATTCTATCCCTAACCCATCCTAACCCATTCTATCCCTAACCCATTCTAACCCTAACCCATTCTTACCCTAACCCATCCTAACCCTAACCCATTCTAACCCTAACCCATCCTAACCCTAACCCATTCTAACCCTAACCCATTCTAACACTAAAACATTCTAACCCATCCTAACCCATTCTAACTCATTCTAACCCATTCTAACCCATCCTATCCCATTATAACCCTAACCCATCCTAACCCTAACCCTAACCCATTCTAACCCATCCTAACCCTAACCCATTCTAACCCTAACCCATTCTAACCTATCCTTACGCTATCCCATCCTAACCCTAACCCATCCTAACCCTATCCCATCCTTAACCTAACCCATTCTAACACTAACCCATCCTAACCCATCAAAACCCATTCTAACCCTAACCCATTCTAACACTAACCCATTCTAACCCATCCTAACCCTAACCCATCCTACCCTAACCCATCCTAACCCTAACCCATTCTAACCCATCCTAACCCATTCTAACCCATCCTAACCCATTCTAACCCATCCTAACCCTAACCCAGCCTAACCCTAACCCATTCTTACCCTAACCCGTCCTAATCATGACCCATTATAAAACTAACCCATTGTAACCCATCCTAACCCATTCTAACTCATTCTAACCAATTCTAACCCATCCTAGCCCAGTCTAACCCTCCCTAACCCATTCTATCCCTAACCCATTCTAACCCTAACCCATTCTTACCCTAACCCATCCTAACCCTATCCCATCCTAACCCTAACCCATCCGAACTCTATCCCATCCTAACCCTAACCCATTCTAACCCTAACCCATCCTAACCCATTCTAACCCTAACCCATTCTTACCCTAACCCAACCTAACCCATTCTAACCCTAACCCATTCTAACCCATCCTAACCCTAACCCATTCTATCCCATCCTAACACATTCTATCCCTAACCCACCCTTACCCTAACCCATTCTAACCCTAACCCATTCTAACACTAACCCATTCTAACCCCTCCTAACCCATTCTAACCCATCCTAACCCATTCTAACCCTATCCCATTCTAACCCTATCCCATTCCAACCCATCCTAACCCATCCTAACCCATTATAACCATCCTAACCCATCCTAACCCTAACCCATTCTATCCCTATCCCATCCTAACCCTAACTCATTCTAACCCTATCCCATCCTAACCCTAACCCATTCTAACCCTAACCCATTCTAACCCATCCTAACCCATTCTAACCCTAACCCATTCTAACACTAACCCATTCTAACGATCCTAACCCATCCTAGCCCATTCTAACCCATCCTAACCCATTCTAACCCACCCTAACCCATTGTAACTCATTCTAACCCAGTCTAACCCATCCTAACCCATCCTAACCCATTCTAACCCTATCCCATCCTAACCCTAACCCATTCTAACCCATACTAACCCTAACCCATTCTAACCCTAACCCATTCTAACCCATTCTAAACCTATCGCATCCTAACCCTAACCCATCCTAACCCTAACCCATTCTAACCCTAACCCATCCTAACCCATTCTAACCCTAACCCATTCTAACACTAACCCATTCTAACCCTAACCCATTCTAACACTAACCCATTCTAACCCCTCCTAACCCATTCTAACCCATCCTAACCCATTCTAACCCTATCCCATTCTAACCCTATCCCATTCTAACCCATCCTAACCCATCCTAACCCATTATAACCATCCTAACCCATCCTAACCCTAACCCATTCTAGCCCTATCCCATCCTAACCCTAACTCATTCTAACCCTATCCCATCCTAACCCTAACCCATTCTAACCCTAACCCATTCTAACCCATCCTAACCCATTCTAACCCTAACCCATTCTAACACTAACCCATTCTAACGATCCTAACCCATCCTAGCCCATTCTAACCCATCCTAACCCATTCTAACCCACCCTAACCCATTGTAACTCATTCTAACCCAGTCTAACCCATCCTAACCCATCCTAACCCATTCTAACCCTATCCCATCCTAACCCTAACCCATTCTAACCCATACTAACCCTAACCCATTCTAACCCTAACCCATTCTAACCCATTCTAAACCTATCGCATCCTAACCCTAACCCATCCTAACCCTAACCCATTCTAACCCTAACCCATCCTAACCCATTCTAACCCTAACCCATTCTAACACTAACCCATTCTAACCCATCCTAACCCATTCTAACCCATTCTAACCCTAACCCATTCTAACCCTAACCCATTCTAACCCTAACCCATCCTAACCCTAACCCATTCTAACCCATCCTAACTCTAGCCCATTCTAACCCATTCTAACCCTAACCCATTCTAACCCATACTAACCCTAACTCATTCTAACCCTAACCCATTCTAACCCATTCTAAACCTATCCCATCCTAACCCTAACCCATCCTAACCCTATCCCATCCTAACCCTAACCCATTCTAACCCTAACCCATCCTAACCCATCCTAACCCATTCTAACCCAAACCCATTCTAACACTAACCCATTCTAACCCATTCTAACCCATCCTAACCCATTCTAACCCATCCTAACCCATTCTAACCCTAACCCATTCTAACCCTAACCCATTCTTACCCTAAACCATCCTAACCCATTCTAACCCATCCTAACCCTAGCCCATTCTAACCCATCCTAACACATTATATCCCTAACCCATCCTTACCCTAACCCATTCTAAACCTAACCCATTCTAACAATAACCCATTCTAACCCACCCTAACCCATTCTAACCCATCGTAACCCATTCTAACCCATCCTAACCCACGCTAAACCATCCTAACCCATTATAACCGTCCTAACCCATTCTTACTCATTCTAACCAATTCTAACCCATCCTAACCCATCCTAACCCTTTCTAACCCTATCCCATCCTAACCCTAACCCATTCTAACCCATCCTAACCCATTCTAACCCTGACCCATCCTAACCCATTCTATCCCTAACCCATTCTATCCCTAACCCATCCTAACCCTAACCCATTCTAACCCTAACCCATCCTAACCCTAACCCATTCTAACCCTAACCCATTCTAACACTAACCCGTTCTAACCCATCCTAACCCATTCTAACTCATTCTAACCCATTCTAACCCATCCTAACCCATTCTAACCCATCCTAACCCATTTTAACCCATCCTAACCCATTCTATCCCTAACCCATCCTAACCCATTCTATCCCTAACCCATCCTAACCCATTCTATCCCTAACCCATTCTAACCCTAACCCATTCTTACCCTAACCCATCCTAACCCTAACCCATTCTAACCCTAACCCATCCTAACCCTAACCCATTCTAACCCTAACCCATTCTAACACTAAAACATTCTAACCCATCCTAACCCATTCTAACTCATTCTAACCCATTCTAACCCATCCTAACCCTAACCCATTCTATCCCATCCTAACACATTCTATCCCTAACCCATTCTAACACTAACCCATTCTAACCCCTCCTAACCCATTCTAACCCATCCTATCCCATTCTAACCCTATCCCATTCTAACCCATCCTAACCCATCCTAACCCATTATAACCATCCTAACCCATCCTAACCCTAACCCATTCTAGCCCTATCCCATCCTAACCCTAACTCATTCTAACCCTATCCCATCCTAACCCTAACCCATTCTAACCCTAACCCATTCTAACCCATCCTAACCCATTCTAACCCTAACCCATTCTAACACTAACCCATTCTAACGATCCTAACCCATCCTAGCCCATTCTAACCCATCCTAACCCATTCTAACCCACCCTAACCCATTGTAACTCATTCTAACCCAGTCTAACCCATCCTAACCCATCCTAACCCATTCTAACCCTATCCCATCCTAACCCTAACCCATTCTAACCCATACTAACCCTAACCCATTCTAACCCTAACCCATTCTAACCCATTCTAAACCTATCGCATCCTAACCCTAACCCATCCTAACCCTAACCCATTCTAACCCATTCTAACCCTAACCCATTCTAACACTAACCCATTCTAACCCATCCTAACCCATTCTAACCCATTCTAACCCTAACCCATTCTAACCCTAACCCATTCTAACCCTAACCCATCCTAACCCTAACCCATTCTAACCCATCCTAACTCTAGCCCATTCTAACCCATTCTAACCCTAACCCATTCTAACCCATACTAACCCTAACTCATTCTAACCCTAACCCATTCTAAACCTATCCCATCCTAACCCTAACCCATCCTAACCCTATCCCATCCTAACCCTAACCCATTCTAACCCTAACCCATCCTAACCCATCCTAACCCATTCTAACCCAAACCCATTCTAACACTAACCCATTCTAACCCATTCTAACCCATCCTAACCCATTCTAACCCATCCTAACCCATTCTAACCCTAACCCATTCTAACCCTAACCCATTCTTACCCTAAACCATCCTAACCCATTCTAACCCATCCTAACCCTAGCCCATTCTAACCCATCCTAACACATTATATCCCTAACCCATCCTTACCCTAACCCATTCTAAACCTAACCCATTCTAACAATAACCCATTCTAACCCACCCTAACCCATTCTAACCCATCGTAACCCATTCTAACCCATCCTAACCCACGCTAAACCATCCTAACCCATTATAACCGTCCTAACCCATTCTTACTCATTCTAACCAATTCTAACCCATCCTAACCCATCCTAACCCTTTCTAACCCTATCCCATCCTAACCCTAACCCATTCTAACCCATCCTAACCCATTCTAACCCTAACCCATCCTAACCCATTCTATCCCTAACCCATTCTATCCCTAACCCATCCTAACCCTAACCCATTCTAACCCTAACCCATCCTAACCCTAACCCATTCTAACCCTAACCCATTCTAACACTAACCCGTTCTAACCCATCCTAACCCATTCTAACTCATTCTAACCCATTCTAACCCATCCTAACCCATTCTAACCCATCCTAACCCATTTTAACCCATCCTAACCCATTCTATCCCTAACCCATCCTAACCCATTCTATCCCTAACCCATCCTAACCCATTCTATCCCTAACCCATTCTAACCCTAACCCATTCTTACCCTAACCCATCCTAACCCTAACCCATTCTAACCCTAACCCATCCTAACCCTAACCCATTCTAACCCTAACCCATTCTAACACTAAAACATTCTAACCCATCCTAACCCATTCTAACTCATTCTAACCCATTCTAACCCATCCTATCCCATTATAACCCTAACCCATTCTAACCGATCCTAACCCTAACCCATTCTAACCCATTCTAACCCTATCCCATCCTAACCCTAACCCATTCTAACCCTATCCCATCCTAACCCTAACCCATTCTAACCCATCCTAACCCTATCCCATTCTAACCCTATCCATTCTAACCCTTACCCATTCTAACACTAACCCATTCTAACCCATCCTAACCCATTCTAACCCATCCTAACCCATCCTAACCCATTCTAACCCATCCTAACCCATCCTTACCCTAACCCATTTTAACCCTAACCCTGACCAATTCTACCACTAACCCATTCTAACCCATCCTAGCCCATTCTAACTCATTCTAACCCATTCTAACCCATCCTAACCCATTCTAACCCTAACCCATCCTAACCCTAACCCATCCTAACCCTAACCCATTCTAACCCTATCCCATCCTAACCCTAACCCATCCTAACCCATTCTAACCCTAACCCATCCTAACCCTAACCCTAACCCATTCTAACCCATCCTAACCCTAATCCATTCTATCCCTAACCCATTCTAACCTATCCTTACGCTATCCCATCCTAACCCTAACCCATCCTAACCCTATCCCATCCTTAACCTAACCCATTCTAACCCTAACCCATTCTAACCCTAACCCATTCTAACCCATCCTAACCCTAACCCATCCTAACCCTAACCCATTCTTACGCTAACCCATCCTAACCCTAACCCATTCTAACACTAACCCATTCTAACCCCTCCTAACCCATTCTAACCCATCCTAACCCATTCTAACCCTATCCCATTCTAACCCTATCCCATTCTAACCCATCCTAACCCATTATAACCATCCTAACCCATCCTAACCATTCTAAACCTAACCCATCCTAACACATCCTAACCCTAACCCATTCTAGCCCTATCCCATCCTAACCCTAACCCATTCTAACCCTATCCCATCCTAACCCTAACCCATTCTAACACTAACCCATTCTAACCCTAACCCATTCTAACCCATCCTAACCCATTCTAACCCACCCTAACCCATTCTAACTCATTCTAACCCAGTCTAACCCATCCTAACCCATCCTAACCCATTCTAACCCTATCCCATCCTAACCCTAACCCATTCTAACCCATACTAACCCTAACCCATTCTAACCCTAACCCATTCTAAACCTGTCGCATCCTAACCCTAACCCATCCTAACCCTATCCCATCCTAACCCTAACCCATTCTAACCCTAACCTATCCTAACCCTAACCCATTCTAACACTAACCCATTCTAACCCATCCTAACCCATTCTAACCCATTCTAACCCTAACCCATTCTAACGCTAACCCATTCTAACCCTAACCCATCCTAACCCTAACCCATTCTAACCCATCCTAACTCTAGCCCATTCTAACCCATTCTAACCCCGACCCATTCTAACCCATACTAACCCTAACCCATTCTAACCCTAACCCATTCTAACCCATTCTAAACCTATCCCATCCTAACCCTAACCCATCCTAACCCTATCCCATCCTAACCCTAACCCATTCTAACCCTAACCCATCCTAACCCATCCTAACCCATTCTAACCCTAACCCATTCTAACACTAACCCATTCTAACCCATTCTAACCCATCCTAACCCATTCTAACCCATCCTAACCCATTCTAACCCTAACCCATTCTAACCCTAACCCATTCTTACCCTAAACCATCCTAACCCATTCTAACCCATCCTAACCCTAACCCATTCTAACCCATCCTAACCCATTCTAACCCACCCTAACCCATTGTAACTCATTCTAACCCAGTCTAACCCATCCTAACCCATCCTAACCCATTCTAACCCTATCCCATCCTAACCCTAACCCATTCTAACCCATACTAACCCTAACCCATTCTAACCCTAACCCATTCTAACCCATTCTAAACCTATCGCATCCTAACCCTAACCCATCCTAACCCTAACCCATTCTAACCCATTCTAACCCTAACCCATTCTAACACTAACCCATTCTAACCCATCCTAACCCATTCTAACCCATTCTAACCCTAACCCATTCTAACCCTAACCCATTCTAACCCTAACCCATCCTAACCCTAACCCATTCTAACCCATCCTAACTCTAGCCCATTCTAACCCATTCTAACCCTAACCCATTCTAACCCATACTAACCCTAACTCATTCTAACCCTAACCCATTCTAAACCTATCCCATCCTAACCCTAACCCATCCTAACCCTATCCCATCCTAACCCTAACCCATTCTAACCCTAACCCATCCTAACCCATCCTAACCCATTCTAACCCAAACCCATTCTAACACTAACCCATTCTAACCCATTCTAACCCATCCTAACCCATTCTAACCCATCCTAACCCATTCTAACCCTAACCCATTCTAACCCTAACCCATTCTTACCCTAAACCATCCTAACCCATTCTAACCCATCCTAACCCTAGCCCATTCTAACCCATCCTAACACATTATATCCCTAACCCATCCTTACCCTAACCCATTCTAAACCTAACCCATTCTAACAATAACCCATTCTAACCCACCCTAACCCATTCTAACCCATCGTAACCCATTCTAACCCATCCTAACCCACGCTAAACCATCCTAACCCATTATAACCGTCCTAACCCATTCTTACTCATTCTAACCAATTCTAACCCATCCTAACCCATCCTAACCCTTTCTAACCCTATCCCATCCTAACCCTAACCCATTCTAACCCATCCTAACCCATTCTAACCCTAACCCATCCTAACCCATTCTATCCCTAACCCATTCTATCCCTAACCCATCCTAACCCTAACCCATTCTAACCCTAACCCATCCTAACCCTAACCCATTCTAACCCTAACCCATTCTAACACTAACCCGTTCTAACCCATCCTAACCCATTCTAACTCATTCTAACCCATTCTAACCCATCCTAACCCATTCTAACCCATCCTAACCCATTTTAACCCATCCTAACCCATTCTATCCCTAACCCATCCTAACCCATTCTATCCCTAACCCATCCTAACCCATTCTATCCCTAACCCATTCTAACCCTAACCCATTCTTACCCTAACCCATCCTAACCCTAACCCATTCTAACCCTAACCCATCCTAACCCTAACCCATTCTAACCCTAACCCATTCTAACACTAAAACATTCTAACCCATCCTAACCCATTCTAACTCATTCTAACCCATTCTAACCCATCCTATCCCATTATAACCCTAACCCATTCTAACCGATCCTAACCCTAACCCATTCTAACCCATTCTAACCCTATCCCATCCTAACCCTAACCCATTCTAACCCTATCCCATCCTAACCCTAACCCATTCTAACCCATCCTAACCCTATCCCATTCTAACCCTATCCATTCTAACCCTTACCCATTCTAACACTAACCCATTCTAACCCATCCTAACCCATTCTAACCCATCCTAACCCATCCTAACCCATTCTAACCCATCCTAACCCATCCTTACCCTAACCCATTTTAACCCTAACCCTGACCAATTCTACCACTAACCCATTCTAACCCATCCTAGCCCATTCTAACTCATTCTAACCCATTCTAACCCATCCTAACCCATTCTAACCCTAACCCATCCTAACCCTAACCCATCCTAACCCTAACCCATTCTAACCCTAACCCATCCTAACCCTAACCCATTCTAACCCTATCCCATCCTAACCCTAACCCATCCTAACCCATTCTAACCCTAACCCATCCTAACCCTAACCCTAACCCATTCTAACCCATCCTAACCCTAATCCATTCTATCCCTAACCCATTCTAACCTATCCTTACGCTATCCCATCCTAACCCTAACCCATCCTAACCCTATCCCATCCTTAACCTAACCCATTCTAACCCTAACCCATTCTAACCCTAACCCATTCTAACCCATCCTAACCCTAACCCATCCTAACCCTAACCCATTCTTACGCTAACCCATCCTAACCCTAACCCATTCTAACACTAACCCATTCTAACCCCTCCTAACCCATTCTAACCCATTCTAACCCTATCCCATTCTAACCCTATCCCATTCTAACCCATCCTAACCCATCCTAACCCATTATAACCATCCTAACCCATCCTAACCATTCTAAACCTAACCCATCCTAACACATCCTAACCCTAACCCATTCTAGCCCTATCCCATCCTAACCCTAACCCATTCTAACCCTATCCCATCCTAACCCTAACCCATTCTAACACTAACCCATTCTAACCCTAACCCATTCTAACCCATCCTAACCCATTCTAACCCACCCTAACCCATTCTAACTCATTCTAACCCAGTCTAACCCATCCTAACCCATCCTAACCCATTCTAACCCTATCCCATCCTAACCCTAACCCATTCTAACCCATACTAACCCTAACCCATTCTAACCCTAACCCATTCTAAACCTGTCGCATCCTAACCCTAACCCATCCTAACCCTATCCCATCCTAACCCTAACCCATTCTAACCCTAACCTATCCTAACCCTAACCCATTCTAACACTAACCCATTCTAACCCATCCTAACCCATTCTAACCCATTCTAACCCTAACCCATTCTAACGCTAACCCATTCTAACCCTAACCCATCCTAACCCTAACCCATTCTAACCCATCCTAACTCTAGCCCATTCTAACCCATTCTAACCCCGACCCATTCTAACCCATACTAACCCTAACCCATTCTAACCCTAACCCATTCTAACCCATTCTAAACCTATCCCATCCTAACCCTAACCCATCCTAACCCTATCCCATCCTAACCCTAACCCATTCTAACCCTAACCCATCCTAACCCATCCTAACCCATTCTAACCCTAACCCATTCTAACACTAACCCATTCTAACCCATTCTAACCCATCCTAACCCATTCTAACCCATCCTAACCCATTCTAACCCTAACCCATTCTAACCCTAACCCATTCTTACCCTAAACCATCCTAACCCATTCTAACCCATCCTAACCCTAACCCATTCTAACCCATCCTAACCCATTCTAACCCACCCTAACCCATTCTAACCCATTCTAACCCAGTCTAACCCATCCTAACCCATCCTAACCCATTCTAACCCTATCCCATCCTAACCCTAACCCATTCTAACCCATACTAACCCTAACCCATTCTAACCCTAACCCATTCTAAACCTGTCGCATCCTAACCCTAACCCATCCTAACCCTATCCCATCCTAACCCTAACCCATTCTAACCCTAACCTATCCTAACCCTAACCCATTCTAACACTAACCCATTCTAACCCATCCTAACCCATTCTAACCCATTCTAACCCTAACCCATTCTAACGCTAACCCATTCTAACCCTAACCCATCCTAACCCTAACCCATTCTAACCCATCCTAACTCTAGCCCATTCTAACCCATTCTAACCCCGACCCATTCTAACCCATACTAACCCTAACCCATTCTAACCCTAACCCATTCTAACCCATTCTAAACCTATCCCATCCTAACCCTAACCCATCCTAACCCTATCCCATCCTAACCCTAACCCATTCTAACCCTAACCCATCCTAACCCATCCTAACCCATTCTAACCCTAACCCATTCTAACACTAACCCATTCTAACCCATTCTAACCCATACTAACCCATTCTAACCCATTCTAACCCATACTAACCCATTCTAACCCATCCTAACCCATTCTAACCCTAACCCATTCTAACCCTAACCCATTCTTACCCTAAACCATCCTAACCCATTCTAACCCATCCTAACCCTAACCCATTCTAACCCATCCTAACACATTATATCCCTAACCCATCCTTACCCTAACCCATTCTATACCTAACCCATACTAACCCTAACCAATTCTAACCCTAACCCATTCTAAACCTGTCGCATCCTAACCCTAACCCATCCTAACCCTATCCCATCCTAACCCTAACCCATTCTAACCCTAACCCATCCTAACCCATTCTAACCCTAACCCATTCTAACACTAACCCATTCTAACCCATCCTAACCCATTCTAAACCATCCTAACCCATTATAACCGTCCTAACCCATTCTTACTCATTCTAACCAATTCTAACCCATCCTAACCCATCCTAACCCATTCTAACCCTATCCCATCCTAACCCTAACCCATTCTAACCCATCCTAACCCATTCTAACCCTAACCCATCCTAACCCATTCTATCCCTAACCCATTCTATCCCTAACCCATCCTAACCCTAACCCATTCTAACCCTAACCCATCCTAACCCTAACCCATTCTAACCCTAACCCATTCTAACACTAACCCATTCTAACCCATCCTAACCCATTCTAACTCATTCTAACCCATTCTAACCCATCCTAACCCATTCTAACCCATCCTAACCCATTCTAACCCATCCTAACCCATTCTATCCCTAACCCATCCTAACCCATTCTATCCCTAACCCATCCTTACCCTAACCCATTTTAACCCAAACCCATCCTAACCCTGACCCATTCTAACACTAACCCATTCTAACCCATCCTAGCCCATTCTAACTCATTCTAACCCATTCTAACCCATCCTAACCCATCCTAACCCTAACCCATCCTAACCCTAACCCATCCTAACCCTAACCCTAACCCATTCTAACCCATCCTAACCCTAAACCATCCTAACCCATTCTAACCCTAACCCATCCTAACCCTAACCCTAACCCATTCTAACCCATCCTAACCCTAACCCATTCTAACCCTAACCCATTCTAACCTCTCCTTACGCTATCCCATCCTAACCCTAACCCATCCTAACCCTATCCCATCCTTAACCTAACCCATTCTAACACTAACCCATTCTAACCCTAACCCATCCTAACCCATTCTAACCCTAACCCATTCTAACACTAACCCATTCTAACCCATCCTAACCCTAACCCATTCTTACCCTAACCCATCCTAACCCTAACCCATTCTAACCCATCCTAACCCATTATAATCCATCCTAACCCTAACCCAGCCTAACCCTAACCCATTCTTACCCTAACCCGTCCTAAACATGACCCATTCTAAAACGAACCCATTGTAACCCATCCTAACCCATTCTAACTCATTCTAACCCATTCTAACCCATCCTAGCCCATTCTAACCCATCCTAACCCATTCTATCCCTAACCCATCCTAACCCTAACCCATCCTAACCCTAACCCATTCTAACCCTAACCCATTCTAACACTAACACATTCTAACCCATCCTAACCCATCCTAACCCATTCTAACCCATACTAGCCCATTCTAACCCATCCTAACCCATTCTATCCCTAACCCGTTCTAACCCTAACCCATTCTTACCCTAACCCATCCTAACCCTAACCCATTCTAACCCTAACCCATCCTAACCCTAACCCAGCCTAACCCTAACCCATTCTTACCCTAACCCGTCCTAAACATGACCCATTCTAAAACTAACCCATTGTAACCCATCCTAACCCATTCTAACTCATTCTAACCCATTCTAACCCATCCTAGCCCATTCTAACCCATCCTAACCCATTCTATCCCTAACCCGTTCTAACCCTAACCCATTCTTACCCTAACCCATCCTAACCCTAACCCATTCTAACCCTAACCCATCCTAACCCTAACCCATTCTAACCCTAACCCATTCTAACACTAACACATTCTAACCCATCCTAACCCATTCTAACTCATTCTAACCCATCCTAACTCTAACCCATTCTAACCCATTCTAACCCATCCTAACCCATTCTAACCCTAACCCAATCTAACCCATACTAACCCTAACCCATTCTAACCCTAACCCATTCTAACCCATCCTAACCCATTCTAAACCATCCTAACCCATTATAACCGCCCTAACCCATTCTTACTCATTCTAACCAATTCTAACCCATCCTAACCCATCCTAACCCATTCTAACCATATCCCATCCTAACCCTAACCCATTCTAACCCATCCTAACCCATTCTAACCCTAACCCATCCTAACCCATTCTATCCCTAACCCATTCTATCCCTAACCCATCCTAACCCTAACCCATTCTAACCCTAACCCATCCTAACCCTAACCCATTCTAACCCTAACCCATTCTAACACTAACCCATTCTAACCCATCCTAACCCATTCTAACTCATTCTAACCCATTCTAACCCATCCTAACCCATTCTAACCCTAACCCAATCTAACCCATACTAACCCTAACCCATTCTAACCCTAACCCATTCTAACCCATTCTAAACCGATCCCATCCTAACCCTAACCCATCCTAACTCTATCCCATCCTAACCCTAACCCATTCTAACCCTATCCCATCCTAACCCATCCTAACCCATTCTAACACTAACCCATCCTAACCCATTCTATCCCTAACCCATTCTATCCCTAAACCATCCTAACCCTAACCCATTCTAACCCTAACCCATCCTAACCCTAACCCATTCTAACCCTAACCCATTCTAACACTAACCCATTCTAACCCATCCTAACCCATTCTAACTCATTCTAGCCCATTCTAACCCATCCTAACCCATTCTAACCCTAACCCAATCTAACCCATACTAACCCTAACCCATTCTAACCCTAACCCATTCTAACCCATTCTAAACCGATCCCATCCTAACCCTAACCCATCCTAACTCTATCCCATCCTAACCCTAACCCATTCTAACCCTAACCCATCCTAACCCATCCTAACCCATTCTAACACTAACCCATTCTAACACTAACCCATTCTAACCCATTCTAACCCATCCTAACCCATCCTAACCCATCCTATCCCATTCTAACCCTAACCCATTCTAACACTAACCCATTCTAACATATTCTAACCCATCCTAACCCATTCCAACCCATCCTAACCAATTATAACCCATCCTAACCTATTCTTACTCATTCTAACCCATTCTAACCCATCCTAACCCATCCTAACCCATTCTAACCCTATCCCAAACTAACCGTAACCCATTCTAACCCCTTCTAACCCTATCACATCCTAACCCTAACCCATCCTAACCCATCCTAACCCTAACCCATTCTAACACTAACACATTCTAACCCATCCTAACCTATTCTAACCCTAACCCATTCTAACACTAACCCTTTCTAACCCATTCTAATCCATCCTAACCCATTCTAACCCATCCTAACCAATTATAACCCATCCTAACCCATTCTTACTCATTCTAACCAATTCTAACCCATCCTATCCCATCCTAACCCATTCTAACCCTATCCCATACTAACCGTAACCCATTCTAACCCCTTCTAACCCTATCTCATCCTAACCATAACCCATCCTAACCCTATCCCATCCTAACCCTAACCCATCCTAACCCATTCTAACCCTAACCCATTCTAACACTAACACATTCTAACCCATCCTAACCTATTCTAACCCTAACCCATTCTAACACTAACCCTTTCTAACCCATTCTAACCTATCCTAACCGATTCTAACCCATCCTAACCCATTCTTACTCATTCTAACCCATTCTAACCCTATCACATCCTAACCCTAACACATTCTCACCCCTTCTAACCCTATCCCATCCGAAACCCTAACCCATCCTAACCCTAACCCATCCTAACCCATCCTAACCCTATCCCATCCTAACCCTAACACATTCTAACCCTATTCCATCCTAACCCTAACCCATTCTAACCCATCCTAACCCTATCCCATTCTAACCCTATCCCATTCTAACACTAACCCATTCTAACCCTAACCCATCCTAACCCATCCTAACCCATTCTAACCCTAACCCATTCTAACACTAACCCATTCTAACCCATTCTAACCCATCCTAACCCATTCTAACCCATCCTAACCCATTCTTTCTCATTCTAACCCATTCTAACCCATCCTAACCCTAACCCATCCTAACCCTAAGCCATTCTTACCCTAACCCATCCTAACCCTAACCCATTCTAACCCATCCTAACCCTATCCCATTCTAACCCTTTCTAACCCATCCTAACCCATTCTAACCCTAACCCATCCTACACCATTCTATCCCTAACCCATCCTAACCCCAACCCATTCTAACCCTAACCCATCCTAACCCTAACACATTCTCACCCCTTCTAACCCTATCCCATCCGAAACCCTAACCCATCCTAACCCTACCCATCCTAACCCTAACCCATCCTAACCCATCCTAACCCTATCCCATCCTAACCCTAACACATTCTAACCCTATTCCATCCTAACCCTAACCCATTCTAACCCATCCTAACCCTATCCCATTCTAACCCTATCCCATTCTAACACTAACCCATTCTAACCCTAACCCATCCTAACCCATCCTAACCCATTCTAACCCTAACCCATTCTAACACTAACCCATTCTAACCCATTCTAACCCATCCTAACCCATTCTAACCCATCCTAACCCATTCTTTCTCATTCTAACCCATTCTAACCCATCCTAACCCTAACCCATCCTAACCCTAACCCATTCTTACCCTAACCCATCCTAACCCTAACCCATTCTAACCCATCCTAACCCTATCCCATTCTAACCCTTTCTAACCCATCCTAACCCATTCTAACCCTAACCCATCCTACACCATTCTATCCCTAACCCATCCTAACCCTAACCCATTCTAACCCTAACCCATCCTAAACCTAACACATTCTCACCCCTTCTAACCCTATCCCATCCGAAACCCTAACCCATCCTAACCCTACCCATCCTAACCCTAACCCATCCTAACCCATCCTAACCCTATCCCATCCTAACCCTAACACATTCTAACCCTATTCCATCCTAACCCTAACCCATCCTAACCCATCCTAACCCTATCCCATCCTAACCCTAACCCATCCTAACCCTAACCCATTCTAACCCATCCTAACCCTAACCCATTCTAACACTAACCCATGCTAACCCTAACCCATTCTAACCCTAACCCATTCTAACCCTAACCCATTCTAACCCTGTCCCATTCTAACCTTAACCCATTCTAACCTTAACCCATTCTAACCCTAACCCATTCTAAACCTAACCCATTCTAACCCTAACCCATTCTAACCCATTTGAACCCTAACCCATTCCAACCCTAACCCATACTAACCCTATCCCATCCTAACCCTATCCCATCCTAACCCTAACCCATTCTAACCCTAACCCATTCTAACCCTAACCCATTTTAACCCATCCTAACCCTATCCCATCCTAACCCTATCCCATCCTAACTCTAACCCATTCTAACACTAACCCATTCTAACCCTAACCCATCCTAACCCATTCTAACCCAAACCCATTCTAACACTAACCCATTCTAACCCATTCTAACCCACCCTAACCCATCCTAACCCTAACCTACCCTAACCCCAACCCATTCTAACCCTAACCCATTCTAACCCATTATAACCCTAACCCATTCTAACCCTAATCCATCCTAACCCTAACCCATTCTAACACTAACCCATTCTAACCCTATCCCATCCTAACCCTAACCCATTCTAACCCTAACCCATTCTAACCCTAACCCGTTCTAACACTAACAAATTCTAACCCTAACCCATTCTAACCCTAACCCATTCTAACCCTAACCCATTCTAACCCTAAACCATTTTAACCCTAACCCATTCTAACCCTAACCCATTCTAACCCTAACCCATTCTAACCCTGACCCATTCAAATCAAATCAAATCAAATTTTATTTGTCACATACACATGGTTAGCAGATGTTAATGCGAGTGTAGCGAAATGCTTGTGCTTCTAGTTCCGACAATGCAGTAATAACAAGTAATCTAACTAACAATTCCAAAACTACTGTCTTGTACACAGTGTAAGGGGATAAAGAATATGTACATAAGGATATATGAATGAGTGATGGTACAGAGCAGCATAGGCAAGATACAGTAGATGGTATCGGGTACAGTATGTACAAATGAGATGAGTATGTAAACAAAGTGGCATTCTAACCTTTACCCATACCCATTCTATCCTTAACCAATTCTAACCCTGACCCATTCTAATCTTAACCCATTCTAACCCTAACCCATTCTAACCCTAACCCATTCTAACCCATTCTAACCCATTTTAACTCTAACCCATTCTAACCCTAACCCATTCTAACCCATTCTAACCCTAACCCATTCTAACCCATCCTAACCTTAATCCATTCTAACTCTAACCTATTCTAACCCATTCTAACCCTAACCCATTCTAACGCTAACCCATTCTAACACTAACCCATTCTAACCCTAACCCATTCTAACCCATTCTAACACTAACCCATTCTAACCCTAACCCATTCTAACCCTAACCCATTCTAACCCTAACCCATTCTAACCCTAACCCATTCTAACCCTAACCCTAACCCATTCTAACCCTAACCCATTCTATCCCTAACCCATTCTAAACCTAACCCTAACCCATTCTAACCCATTCTAACCCTAACCCATTCTAACCCATCCTAACCCTATCCCATCCTAACCCTATCCCATCCTAACTCTAACCCATTCTAACACTAACCCATTCTAACCCATTCTAACCCATCCTAACCCATTCTAACCCATCCTAACCCATTCTTTCTCATTCTAACCCATTCTAACCCATCCTAACCCTAACCCATCCTAACCCTAACCCATTCTTACCCTAACCCATCCTAACCCTAACCCATTCTAACCCATCCTAACCCTATCCCATTCTAACCCTTTCTAACCCATCCTAACCCATTCTAACCCTAACCCATCCTACACCATTCTATCCCTAACCCATCCTAACCCTAACCCATTCTAACCCTAACCCATCCTAACCCTAACCCATTCTATCCCCTAACCCATTCTAACACTAATCCATTCTAACCCATACTAACCCATTCTAACTCATTCTAACCCATTCTAACCCATCCTAACCCATTCTAACCCTAACCCATTCTAACCCATCCTAACCCATTCTATCCCTAACCCATCCTAACCCTGACCCATTCTAACACTAACCCATTCTAACTCATTCTAACCCATTCTAACCCATCCTAACCCATCCTAACCCTATCCCATCCTAACCCTAACCCATTCTAACCCATCCTAACTCTAACCCATTCTAGCCCATTCTAACCCTAACCCATCCTAACCCTAACCCATTCTAACCCATCCTAACCCTAACCCATTCTAACCCTAACCCATTCTAACCCATCCTAAACCTAACCCATTCTAACACTAACCCATTCTATCACTATCCCATCCTAACCCTAACCCATTCTAACCCATCCTAACCCTAACCCATTCTAACACTAACCCATGCTAACCCTAACCCATTCTAACCCTAACCCATTCTAACCCTAACCCATTCTAACCCTGTCCCATTCTAACCTTAACCCATTCTAACCTTAACCCATTCTAACCCTAACCCATTCTAAACCTAACCCATTCTAACCCTAACCCATTCTAACCCATTTGAACCCTAACCCATTCCAACCCTAACCCATACTAACCCTATCCCATCCTAACCCTATCCCATCCTAACCCTAACCCATTCTAACCCTAACCCATTCTAACCCTAACCCATTTTAACCCATCCTAACCCTATCCCATCCTAACCCTATCCCATCCTAACTCTAACCCATTCTAACACTAACCCATTCTAACCCTAACCCATCCTAACCCATTCTAACCCAAACCCATTCTAACACTAACCCATTCTAACCCATTCTAACCCACCCTAACCCATCCTAACCCTAACCTACCCTAACCCCAACCCATTCTAACCCTAACCCATTCTAACCCATTATAACCCTAACCCATTCTAACCCTAATCCATCCTAACCCTAACCCATTCTAACACTAACCCATTCTAACCCTATCCCATCCTAACCCTAACCCATTCTAACCCTAACCCATTCTAACCCTAACCCGTTCTAACACTAACAAATTCTAACCCTAACCCATTCTAACCCTAACCCATTCTAACCCTAACCCATTCTAACCCTAAACCATTTTAACCCTAACCCATTCTAACCCTAACCCATTCTAACCCTAACCCATTCTAACCCTGACCCATTCAAATCAAATCAAATCAAATCAAATTTTATTTGTCACATACACATGGTTAGCAGATGTTAATGCGAGTGTAGCGAAATGCTTGTGCTTCTAGTTCCGACAATGCAGTAATAACAAGTAATCTAACTAACAATTCCAAAACTACTGTCTTGTACACAGTGTAAGGGGATAAAGAATATGTACATAAGGATATATGAATGAGTGATGGTACAGAGCAGCATAGGCAAGATACAGTAGATGGTATCGGGTACAGTATGTACAAATGAGATGAGTATGTAAACAAAGTGGCATTCTAACCTTTACCCATACCCATTCTATCCTTAACCAATTCTAACCCTGACCCATTCTAATCTTAACCCATTCTAACCCTAACCCATTCTAACCCTAACCCATTCTAACCCATTCTAACCCTAACCCATTCTAACCCATTCTAACCCTAACCCATTCTAACCCATCCTAACCTTAATCCATTCTAACTCTAACCTATTCTAACCCATTCTAACCCTAACCCATTCTAACGCTAACCCATTCTAACACTAACCCATTCTAACCCTAACCCATTCTAACCCATTCTAACACTAACCCATTCTAACCCTAACCCATTCTCATTCTAACCCTAACCCATTCTAACCCTAACCCATTCTAACCCTAACCCTAACCCATTCTAACCCTAACCCATTCTATCCCTAACCCATTCTAAACCTAACCCTAACCCATTCTAACCCATTCTAACCCTAACCCATTCTAACCCATCCTAACCCTATCCCATCCTAACCCTATCCCATCCTAACTCTAACCCATTCTAACACTAACCCATTCTAACCCTAACCCATCCTAACCCATTCTAACCCAAACCCATTCTAACACTAACCCATTCTAACCCATCCTAACCCATCCTAACCCTAACCCACCCTAACCCCAACCCATTCTAACCCTAACCCATTCTAACCCATTCTAACCCTAACCCATTCTAACCCTAATCCATCCAAACCCTAACCCATTCTAACACTAACCCATTCTAACCCTATCCCATCCTAACCCTAACCCATTCTAACCCTAACCCATTCTAACCCTAACCCTAACCCATTCTAACCCTAGCCTGTTCTAACCTTAACCCATTCTATCCCTAACCCATTATATCCCTAACCCTAACCCATTCTAACACTAACAAATTCTAACCCTAACCCATTCTAACCCTAACCCATTCTAACCCTAACCCATTCTAACCCTAAACCATTTTAACCCTAACCCATTCTAACCCTAACCCATTCTAACCCTAACCCATTCTAACCCTGACCCATTCTAACCTTTACCCATTCTATCCTTAACCAATTCTAACCCTGACCCATTCTAATCTTAACCCATTCTAACCCTAACCCATTCTAACCCTAACCCATTCTAACCCTAACCCATTCTAACCCATTTTAACTCTAACCCATTCTAACCCTAACCCATTCTACCCATTCTAACCCTAACCCATTCTAACCCATCCTAACCTTAATCCATTCTAACTCTAACCTATTCTAACCCATTCTAACCCTAACCCATTCTAACCCATCCTAACCTTAATCCATTCTAACTCTAACCTATTCTAACCCATTCTAACCCTAACCCATTCTAACCCTAACCCATTCTAACACTAACCCATTCTAACCCTAACCCATTCTAACCCTAACCCATTCTAACCCTAACCCTAACCCTAACCCATTCTAACCCTAACCCATTCTAACCCTAACCCTAACCCATTCTAACCCTAACCCATTCTATCCCTAACCCATTCTAACCCTAACCCTAACCCATTCTAACCCTAACCCATTGTTGTTGTCCTTTTGTCGGTGTGTTTGATGTACTTTTCATTCTCGGCTCATCTCACCATTCTGATAAAAAAAATAACATTCACATAAATGTAAATCTTATTTTGTAAATGTTCATAAATGTTAAATAAAAACAAAATAAGATGTACATTTATAAAATAACAAATATATTAAATTTATAAGGAGTATTAAATGCATATTAGATAAGTAACTCGTAATCTTTTTAACCACGTCGTCTCCTCAACTGAACCGTCTATTTAAAGTTGGGATTGGTTATTATAGTCATTGTTAACATTTACTGTGTGTACATTGGACGGTCCTTTGAAACAACTACACAAAATCAATATGACCTGAAGAGTTACCGGCAGCCACAAATCCTTGTTACAATACATGGACTATGTAATTATGTAGACAAGTACCACTCAGAATTGACTGTGTGATAACTGTCCATGAAGCCCTCATACAACCCTCACCTGAAACCTCTCTCCCAACCCAACCGCTCAACCTGCATCTGTGTCTCTGTCTGTTAGTCTCTCAGTGCTATGGAGATATTGTTCTGTACTCTAGTTTAAAATAGACAACCGTTCTGTTTCAAATAGACAACCGCTCTGTTTAAAATAGACAACCGTTCTGTTTAAAATAGACAACTGTTCTGTTTAAAATAGACAACCGTTCTGTTTAAAATAGACAACCGTTCTGTTGAAATCTACGGAGATATTGTTCTGTCCTCTAGTTTAAAATAGACAACCGTTCTATTGGAGACTTATCCTTAAAACTTGTTGCGACGACCAAACCCGGATCCGGGATTCTATTTATAGACCTAAGCTCATTACCATAACGCAACGTTAACTATTCATGAAAATCGCAAATGAAATGAAATAAATATGCTAGCTCTCAAGCTTAGCCTTTTGTTAACAACACTGTCATCTCAGATTTTCAAAATATGCTTTTCAACCATAGGAAAACAATCATTTGTGTAACAGTAGCTAGCTAGCGTAGCATTTAGCGTTAGCATTAGCGTTAGCATTAGCGTTAGCATTTAGCAGGCAACTATCACAAAAACAAGTAAAGCCTTCAAATAAAATAACTTACCTTTGAAGAACTTCTGATGTTTTCAATGAGGAGACTCTCAGTTAGATAGCAGATGCTCCGTTTTTCCAAAAAGATTCTTTGTGTATTAGAAATAGCTCCGTTTTGTACATCACATTTGGCTACCAAAAAAAAAAAAAAAAAAAAAAAAAAAAAAAAACGAAAATTCAGCCCTCAAAACGCGAACTTTTTTCCAAATTAACTCCATAATATCGACTGAAACATGGCAAACGTGGTTTAGAATCAATCCTCAAGGTGTTTTTCCACATATCTCTTCAATGATATATCCTTCGTGGAAGCCTGGTTTCTCCTTGCTCTCAAATGGAAAAATAATTGCACCTGGCTTTACGCTCCAATTTCGACGCAGGGACACCAGGCGGACACTTGGAAAATGTAGTCTCTTATGGTCAATCTTCCAATGATATGCCTACAAATACGTCACAATGCTGCTAACACTTTGGGGGAACGACAGAAAGTGTAGGCTCATTCCTTGCGCAATCACAGCCATATAAGGAGACAATGGAAAACAGAGCTTCAGAAATTCTGATCATTTCCTGGTTGATGCATCATCTTGGTTTCGCCTGTAGAATGAGTTCTGGGGCACTTACAGACAATATCTTTGCAGATTCTGAAACTTCAGAGTGTTTTCTTTCAAAAACTGTCAAGAATATGCATAGTCGAGCATCTTTTCGTGACAAAATATCGCGCTTAAAACGGGAACGTTTTTTATCCAAAAATGAAATAGCGCCCCTAGAGATCAAAGAGGTTAATATCTTTTTACAATAAAGTCAAAGTTGCATGTTTGTTATTTATTGTCATATTTTAAACATCGGCATGACAGTATGAGGATGTGTGTTATATACCTTAACATGTACAGTTGTTAATATGACACAGTTATACCTCAGAGTTCCAGAACCTTTCAGTATTCCAGAATCACCCCCAAACCACCCAGTCTAGTGTATTCAGTCTATAAACAAGGACCCATAATGCACCCAGCTTGTATACTACACCACATGGCTAAATAATGTGATTTCATTTTGTAATGAGATGGGGCTCACAAACAGCTGGATCAAATCCTTTGAATTAATTAGTTGGCGTTTTAGGGGAGACCATGAGTCATTGACACAGACAAACACCGCAGCACCCCCCCCCCCCCCCCCCCCCCCACATGAAAGTGCCAGGCAAGGCGTGGGCGGCATGAATATTCACCGTCCAGCTGGGTATTAGCCTCCTCCAGCCATGTTGGGGCAGAACCAATCAGAGACAGCCATGTTGGGGGGCAGAACGAAAGGCCTAAACCCTCTGGTGGGAAACTGCTGACTACTCCCCTTCTGTTGAATCCTACTGGGAACACCAATACCTGGCAGGAGAGGGGAGGGAGAGATATGTTTATTTATTTTCCCTTTAACTATTTGCACATAGTTTCAACACTGTATGTAGACATAATATGACATTAGAAATGTCTCTATTACTTTGGTACTTCTTTGAGTGTAACATTTACGGTTCAGGTTTTATTGTTTACTTCACTTGCATGCCAATACATTGAATTGTATTTTTTTACAGTTTATTTAACTAGGCAAGTCAGTTAAGAACAAATTCTTATTTTCAATGACGGCCTAGGAACTGTCTGTTCAGGGGCAGAACGACAGATTTGTACCTTGTCAGATCGGGGGTTTGAACCTTCCGGTTACTAGTCCAACGCTCTAACCACTAGGCTACCCTGCCGCCCCATTTGAATTGAGAGGGAAAGGGAGAGGGGGAGAGAGAGGGGGAGAGAGAGACAGAGACAGGGAAAGAAGGAGAGAGACAGAGAGAGAGAGAGAGAGAGAGAGACAGAGAGAGACAGAGCCCCAGGACGGACAACAGCACAATTAGACCCAACCAAATCATGAGAAAACAAAAAGATAATTACTTAACACATTGGAAAGAATTAACAAAAAAACAGACCAAACTAGAATGCTATTTGGCCCTACAGAGAGAGTACACAGCGGCAGAATACCTGACCACTGTGACTGACCCAAAATTAAGGAAAGCTTTGACTATGTACAGACTCAGTGAGCATAGCCTTGCTATTGAGAAAGGCCGCCGTAGGCAGACATGGCTCTCAAGAGAAGACAGGCTATGTGCTCACTGCCCACAAAATGAGGTGGAAACTGAGCTGCACTTCCTAACCTCCTGCCCAATGTATGACCATATTAGAGAGACATATTTCCCTCAGATTACACAGATCCACAAAGAATTCGAAAACAAATCCAATTTTGAAAAACTCCCATATCTACTGGGTGAAATTCCACAGTGTGCCATCACAGCAGCAAGATTTGTGACCTGTTGCCACGAGAAAAGGGCAACCAGTGAAGAACAAACACCATTGTAAATACAACCCATATTTATGTTTATTTATTTTACCTTGTGTCCTTTAACCATTTGTACATTGTTAAAACACTGTATATATAATATTACATTTGTAATTTCTTTACTGTTTTGAAACCTCTGTATGTGTAATGTTTACTGCTAATTTTTGTTGTTTTTCACTTTATATATTCACTTTGTATGTTGTCTACCTCACTTGCTTTGGCAATGTTAACACATGTTTCCCATGCCAATAAAGCCCTTGAATTGAATTGACAGAGGGAGAATGTGTTTATCCTGGATCTTGCAGTAGCTGTTTTCACAAAGATAGAGGGATGCTAAAAAATAGTTTGACATTTAATTTTTTATTTTTTTGCAACCAGTAAACAACCTGACCTCAATGTCCTAAAATACGTTACAATGACATTGTTGCAACCCAATTTGCCCTCTGGGTAGTAGTGTCTTCTGTGACTGACTAAATGTGCCTCATTCAGATGTCATGGGAAAGACTTGTGGTTGTTATCTGGTCAGACAAATAATTGTTCCCTGCTGGGGACTGCATTCAGTAACTAATTCAACATGATATGGTGTCTGCTGGCTAGGTGGGGCACCTGATTCAACATGACTGTCATGGTGTGTGCTGGCTAGGTGGTGCACCTGATTCAACATGACTGTCATGGTGTCTGCTGGCTAGGTGGGGCCTGACAGCATGTGGCCCCCCTCTCTCCCTCTTTCTCCCACTCTCCTCTCTTCCCAGCTTGAGCAGGCCACTATAGTGTCAATTCCACTCGGATCTTAACCTGGACCAAGCTCCTGTCTCTCTATGCTGCTGTGGCTCCTGTCTCTCTATGCTCCTGTCTCTCTATGCTGCTGTGGCTCCTGTCTCTCTATGCTCCTGTCTCTCTGTGCTGCTGTGGCTTTTCTCTCTAGAAGCATATTATTACTGGTTGGTTCCCTGGTCGTGTCTATTCTAAATATGATATTATTACTGCTTCCCTGGTCGTGTCTATTCTAAATATGATATTATTACTGCTTCCCTGGTCGTGTCTATTCTAAATATGATATTATTACTGGTTGGTTCCCTGGTCGTGTCTATTCTAAATATGATATTATTACTGGTTGGTTCCCTGGTCGTGGCTATTCTAAATATGATATTATTACTGCTTCCCTGGTCGTGTCTATTCTAAATATGATATTATTACTGGTCGGTTCCCTGGTCGTGTCTATTCTAAAAATGATATTATTACTGGTCGGTTCCCTGGTCGTGTCTATTCTAAATATGATATTATTACTGGTTGGTTCCCTGGTCGTGTCTATTCTAAATATGATATTATTACTGCTTCCCTGGTCGTGTCTATTCTAAATATGGTATTATTACTGCTTCCATGGTCGTGTCTATTCTAAATATGATATTATTACTGCTTCCCTGGTCGTGTCTATTCTAAATATGATATTATTACTGGTTGGTTCCCTGGTCGTGTCTATTCTAAATATGATATTATTACTGCTTCCCTGGTCGTGTCTATTCTAAATATGGTATTATTACTGCTTCCATGGTCGTGTCTATTCTAAATATGATATTATTACTGCTTCCCTGGTCGTGTCTATTCTAAATATGATATTATTACTGGTTGGTTCCCTGGTCGTGTCTATTCTAAATATGATATTATTACTGGTTGGTTCCCTGGTCGTGTCTATTCTAAATATGATATTATTTCTGGTCGGTTCCCTGGTCGTGTCTATTCTAAATATGATATTATTACTGGTTGGTTCCCTGGTCGTGTCTATTCTAAATATGATATTATTACTGCTTCCCTGGTCGTGTCTATTCTAAATATGGTATTATTACTGCTTCCATGGTCGTGTCTATTCTAAATATGATATTATTACTGCTTCCCTGGTCGTGTCTATTCTAAATATGATATTATTACTAGTTGGTTCCCTGGTCGTGTCTATTCTAAATATGATATTATTACTGCTTCCCTGGTCGTTTCTATACTAAATATGATATTATTACTGCTTCCCTGATCGTGTCTATTCTAAATATGATATTATTACTGGTCGGTTCCCTGGTCGTGTCTATTCTAAATATGATATTATTACTGGTTGGTTCCCTGGTCGTGTCTATTCTAAATATGATATTATTACTGCTTCCCTGGTCGTGTCTATTCTAAATATGATATTATTACTACTTCCCTGGTCGTGTCTATTCTAAATATGATATTAATACTGCTTCCCTGGTCGTGTCTATTCTAAATATGATATTATTACTACTTCCCTGGTCGTGTCTATTCTAAATATGATATTATTACTGCTTCCCTGGTCGTGTCTATTCTAAATATGATATTATCACTGGTTGGTTCCTTGGTCGTGTCTATTCTAAATATGATATTATTACTGGTCGGTTCCCTGGTCGTGTCTATTCTAAATATGATATTATTACTGATCGGTTCCATGGTCGTGTCTATTCTAAATATGATATTATTACTGCTTCCCTGGTCGTGTCTATTCTAAATATGATATTATTACTGCTTCCCTGGTCGTGTCTATTCTAAATATGATATTATTACTGGTTGGTTCCCTGGTCGTGTCTATTCTAAATATGATATTATTACTCGTTGGTTCCCTGGTTGTGTCTATTCTAAATATGATATTATTACTGCTTCCCTGGTCGTGTCTATTCAAAATATGATATTATTACTGGTCGGTTCCCTGGTCGTGTCTATTCTAAATATGATATGATTGCTGGTCGGTTCCCTGGTCGTGTCTATTCTAAATATGATATTATTACTGGTTATTTCCTTGGTCGTGTCTATTCTAATTATGATATTATTACTGGTTGGTTCACTGGTCGTGTCTATTCTAAATATGATATTATTACTGCTTCCCTGGTCGTGTCTATTCTAAATATGACATTATTACTGGTTGGTTCCCAGGTCGTGTCTATTCTAAATATGATATTATTACTGGTTGGTTCCCTGGTCGTGTCTATTCTAAATATGTTATTATTGCTGCTTCCATGGTCGTGTCTATTCTACATATGATATTATTACTGCTTCCCTGGTCGTGTCTATTCTAAATATGATATTATTACTGGTTGGTTCCCTGGTCGTGTCTATTCTAAATATGATATTATTACTGCTTCCCTGGTCGTGTCTATTCTAAATATGGTATTATTACTGCTTCCATGGTCGTGTCTATTCTAAATATGATATTATTACTGCTTCCCTGGTCGTGTCTATTCTAAATATGATATTATTACTGGTTGGTTCCCTGGTCGTGTCTATTCTAAATATGATATTATCACTGGTTGGTTCCCAGGTCGTGTCTATTCTAAATATGATATTATTACTGGTTGGTTCCCTGGTCGTGTCTATTCTAAATATGATATTATTACTGGTTGGTTCCCTGGTCGTGTCTATTGTAAATATAATATTATTACTCGTTGGTTCCCTGGTCATGTCTATTCTAAATACGATATTATTACTGGTTGGTTCCCTGGTCGTGTCTATTCTAAATATGATATTATTACTCGTTGGTTCCCTGGTTGTGTCTATTCTAAATATGATATTATTACTGGTTGGTTCCCTGGTCGTGTCTATTCTAAATATAATATTATTACTGCTTCCCTGGTCGTGTCTATTCTAAATATGATATTATTACTACTTCCCTGGTCGTGTCTATTCTAAATATGATATTATTACTGGTTGGTTCCCTGGTCGTGTCTATTCTAAATATGATATTATTACTGGTTGGTTCCCTGGTCGTGTCTATTCTAAATATTATATTATTACTGGTTGGTTCCCTGGTCGTATCTATTCTAAATATGATATTATTACAGGTTGATTCCCTGGTCGTGTCTATTCTAAATATGATATTATTACTGCTTCCCTGGTCGTGTCTATTCTAAATATGATATTATTACTGCTTCCCTGGTCGTGTCTATTCTAAATATGACATTATTACTGGTTGGTTCCCAGGTCGTGTCTATTCTAAAAATGATTATATTACTGCTTCCCTGGTCGTGTCTATTCTAAATATGATATTATTACTTGTTGGTTCCCTGGTCGTGTCTATTCTAAATATGATATTATTACTGGTTGGTTCCCTGGTCGTGTCTATTCTAAATATGATATTATTACTGGTTGGTTCCCTGGTCGTGTCTATTCTAAATATGATATTATTACTGGTTGGTTCCCTGGTTGTGTCTATTCTAAATATGATATTATTACTAGTTGGTTCCCTGGTCGTGTCTATTCTAAATATGATATTATTACTGCTTCCCTGGTCGTTTCTATACTAAATATTATATTATTACTGCTTCCCTGGTCGTGTCTATTCTAAATATGATATTATTACTGCTTCCCTGGTCGTGTCTATTCTAATTATGATATTATTACTGCTTCCCTGATCGTGTCTATTCTAAATATGATATTATTACTGGTCGGTTCCCTGGTCGTGTCTATTCTAAATATGAAATTATTACTGGTTGGTTCCCTGGTCGTGTCTATTCTAAATATGATATTATTACTGCTTCCCTGGTCGTGTCTATTCTAAATATGATATTATTACTACTTCCCTGGTCGTGTCTATTCTAAATATGATATTAATACTGCTTCCCTGGTCGTGTCTATTCTAAATATGATATTATTACTACTTCCCTGGTCGTGTCTATTCTAAATATGATATTATTACTGCTTCCCTGGTCGTGTCTATTCTAAATATGATATTATCACTGGTTGGTTCCTTGGTCGTGTCTATTCTAAATATGATATTATTACTGGTCGGTTCCCTGGTCGTGTCTATTCTAAATATTATATTATTACTGGTCGGTTCCATGGTCGTGTCTATTCTAAATATGATATTATTACTGCTTCCCTGGTCGTGTCTATTCTAAATATGATATTATTACTGCTTCCCTGGTCGTGTCTATTCTAAATATGATATTATTACTGGTTGGTTCCCTGGTCGTGTCTATTCTAAATATGATATTATTACTCGTTGGTTCCCTGGTTGTGTCTATTCTAAATATGATATTATTACTGCTTCCCTGGTCGTGTCTATTCAAAATATGATATTATTACTGGTCGGTTCCCTGGTCGTGTCTATTCTAAATATGATATGATTGCTGGTCGGTTCCCTGGTCGTGTCTATTCTAAATATGATATTATTACTGGTTATTTCCTTGGTCGTGTCTATTCTAATTATGATATTATTACTGGTTGGTTCACTGGTCGTGTCTATTCTAAATATGATATTATTACTGCTTCCCTGGTCGTGTCTATTCTAAATATGACATTATTACTGGTTGGTTCCCAGGTCGTGTCAATTCTAAATATGATATTATTACTGGTTGGTTCCCTGGTCGTGTCTATTCTAAATATGTTATTATTGCTGCTTCCATGGTCGTGTCTATTCTACATATGATATTATTACTGCTTCCCTGGTCGTGTCTATTCTAAATATGATATTATTACTGGTTGGTTCCCTGGTCGTGTCTATTCTAAATATGATATTATTACTGGTCGGTTCCCTGGTCGTGTCTATTCTAAGTATCATATTATTACTGGTTGGTTCCCTGGTCGTGTCTATACTAAATATGATATTATTACTGCTTCCCTGGTCGTGTCTATTCTAAATATGATATTATTACTGGTTGGTTCCCTGGTCGTGTCTATACTAAATATGATATTATTACTGCTTCCCTGGTCGTGTCTATTCTAAATATGATATTATTACTGCTTCCCTGGTCGTGTCTATTCTAAATATGATATTAATACTGGTTGGTTCCCTGGTCGTGTCTATTCTAAATATGATATTATTACTGGTTGGTTCCCTGGTCGTGTCTATACTAAATATGATATTATTACTGCTTCCCTGGTCGTGTCTATTCTAAATATGATATTATTACTGCTTCCCTGGCCGTGTCTATTCTAAATATGATATTATTACTGCTTCCCTGGTCGTGTCTATTCTAAATATGATATTATTACTGCTTCCCTGGTCGTGTCTATTCTAAATATGATATTATTACTGCTTCCCTGGTCGTGTCTATTCTAAATATGATATTATTACTGCTTCCCTGGTCGTGTCTATTCTAAATATGATATTATTACTGCTTCCCTGGCCGTGTCTATTCTAAATATGATATTATTACTGCTTCCCTGGTCGTGTCTATTCTAAATATGATATTATTACTGCTTCCCTGGTCGTGTCTATTCTAAATATGATATTATTACTGCTTCCCTGGTCGTGTCTATTCTAAATATGATATTATTACTGCTTCCCTGGTCGTGTCTATTCTAAATATGATATTATTACTGGTTGGTTCCCTGGTCGTGTGTATTCTAAATATGAAATTATTACTGCTTCCCTGGTCGTGTCTATTCTAAATATGATATTATTACTGCTTCCCTGGTCGTGTCTATTGTAAATATGATATTATTACTGCTTCCCTGGTCGTGTCTATTCTAAATATGATATTATTACTGGTTGGTTCCCTGGTCGTGTCTATTCTAAATATGATATTATTACTGGTTGGTTCCCTGGTCGTGTCTATTCTAAATATGATATTATTACTGGTTGGTTCCCTGGTCGTGTCTATTCTAAATATGATATTATTACTGCTTCCCTGGTCGTGTCTATTCTAAATATGATATTATTACTGCTTCCCTGGTCGTGTCTATTCTAAATATGATATTATTACTGCTTCCCTGGTCGTGTCTATTCTAAATATGATATTATTACTGCTTCCCTGGCCGTGTCTATTCTAAATATGATATTATTACTGCTTCCCTGGTCGTGTCTATTCTAAATATGATATTATTACTGCTTCCCTGGTCGTGTCTATTCTAAATATGATATTATTACTGCTTCCCTGGTCGTGTCTATTCTAAATATGATATTATTACTGCTTCCCTGGTCGTGTCTATTCTAAATATGATATTATTACTGGTTGGTTCCCTGGTCGTGTCTATTCTAAATATGAAATTATTACTGCTTCCCTGGTCGTGTCTATTCTAAATATGATATTATTACTGCTTCCCTGGTCGTGTCTATTGTAAATATGATATTATTACTGCTTCCCTGGTCGTGTCTATTCTAAATATGATATTATTACTGGTTGGTTCCCTGGTCGTGTCTATTCTAAATATGATATTATTACTGGTTGGTTCCCTGGTCGTGTCTATTCTAAATATGATATTATTACTGGTTGGTTCCCTGGTCGTGTCTATTCTAAATATGATATTATTACTGCTTCCCTGGTCGTGTCTATTCTAAATATGATATTATTACTGCTTCCCTGGTCGTGTCTATTCTAAATATGATATTATTACTGCTTCCCTGGTCGTGTCTATTCTAAATATGATATTATTACTGGTTGGTTCCCTGGTCGTGTCTATTCTAAATATGATATTATTACTGCTTCCCTGGTCGTGTCTATTCTAAATATGATATTATTACTGCTTCCCTGGTCGTGTCTATTCTAAATATGATATTATTACTGGTTGGTTCCCTGGTCGTGTCTATTCTAAATATGATATTATTACTGCTTCCCTGGTCGTGTCTATTCTAAATATGATATTATTACTGCTTCCCTGGTCGTGTCTATTCTAAATATGATATTAATACTGGTTGGTTCCCTGGTCGTGTCTATACTAAATATGATATTATTACTACTTCCCTGGTCGTGTCTATTCTAAATATGATATTATTACTGCTTCCCTGGTCGTGTCTATTCTAAATATGATATTATTACTGGTTGGTTCCCTGGTCGTGTCTATTCTAAATATGATATTATTACTGCTTCCCTGGTCGTGTCTATTCTAAATATGATATTATTACTGGTTGGTTCCCTGGTCGTGTCTATTCTAAATATGATATTATTACTGCTTCCCTGGTCGTGTCTATTCTAAATATGATATTATTACTGCTTCCCTGGCCGTGTCTATTCTAAATATGATATTATTACTGCTTCCCTGGTCGTGTCTATTCTAAATATGATATTATTACTGCTTCCCTGGCCGTGTCTATTCTAAATATGATATTATTACTGCTTCCCTGGTCGTGTCTATTCTAAATATGATATTATTACTGGTTGGTTCCCTGGTCGTGTCTATTCTAAATATGATATTATTACTGCTTCCCTGGTCGTGTCTATTCTAAATATGGTATTATTACTGCTTCCATGGTCGTGTCTATTCTAAATATGATATTATTACTGCTTCCCTGGTCGTGTCTATTCTAAATATGGTATTATTACTGCTTCCCTGGCCGTGTCTATTCTAAATATGATATTATTACTGCTTCCCTGGTCGTGTCTATTCTAAATATGATATTATTACTGCTTCCCTTACCTTTATTTATAGGTAACTGGCTACCAGTAAAATACCTTAAAAACAACATGATTCGTTTTTTACTAAATCCATCCCAAATCGCATTCTATTTCCTATATAGTACACTACTTTTGACCAGAGCCCTTTGTGCCCTGGCCTAAAGTAGTGCACTTTATAGGGAACAGAGCCCTTTGTACCCTTGCCTAAAGTAGTGCACTTTATAGGGAATAGATGGTGCCATTTGTGACGTACTATCATGAGTGTTACCAAACAATTTACTAACAGTGGATGGATGGAAAGAGCAATGGGGAGCACTGACTTATTGACTTAGTAAATCCACTTGGAATCTAACTCGAGGCTAGTAGCACCCAGACAGGAACCACTATAAGCAGTTTCCCTTGAACAGTGTGTCAATAAGTTGATGGAATAGGGTGTGTTTGTGGGGTCAGAATGTTCTCATTGTGGTGTGGAGTCGGTGTTCATTTAGATTATTATCCTATCACATCAAAGCGAGAAACATGATCTAGCCTAGTGGTGTTGATTTAGTTAGTTTCCTCTCTTACAGATGAATGGCGACCAACAGACATCTGTGCTCTAAAAGCTTCCTGTTTCAATAGATTTCTACTCTGAGGACAGAGAAATAGATTGTTCATCAATGAATGGAGGACCCGGAAGCTAAATTGTGGTTGTGAAATGTACTTGCTCCATGAAACAGAACAATGTGTCTCTTGCTAAAAGAATGCTAAGCTCCACTTGAAGGAAAAGATAAACAGAAGGTCACCGTCACAGGTAGAGATATGGTTACCCAATACACACTGCTTCCTGTTCAGAGATCTGGTTACCCAATACACACTGCTTCCTGTTCAGAGATCTGGTTACCCAACACACACTGCTTCCTGTTCAGAGATCTGGTTACCACAACCACAACCACAATACACACTGCTTCCTGTTCAGATATCTGGTTACCCAACACACACTGCTTCCTGTTCAGAGATCTGGTAACCCAATACACACTGCTTCCTGTTTAGAGATCTGGTCACCCAACACTCACTGCTTCTTTTCAGAGATCTGGTTACACAATACACACAGCTTCCTGTTTAGAGATCTGGTTACCCAACACACACTGCTTCCTGTTTAGATATCTGGTTACCCAACACACACTGCTTCCTGTTTAGAGATCTGGTTACCCAACACACACTGCTTCCCGTTTAAAGATCTGGTCACCCAACACACACTGCTTCCTGTTCAGAGATATGGTTACTCAATACACACGGCTTCCTGTTTAGAGATCTGGTTACCCAACACACACTGCTTCCTGTTTAAAGATCTGGTTACCCAACACACACTGATTCCTGTTTAAAGATCTGGTCACCCAAAACACACTGCTTCCTGTTTAGAGATCTGGTTACCCAACACACACTGCTCTCTGTTTAGATATCTGCTAACCCAACACACACGGCTTCCTGTTCAACCTGTCCTTGTCTATGTGTTGTTAAACGTTGACTTTTGTCTGAAGTTCAAACAGTGTCTTTGCTCAAATGTAGTATTGTCAATCTCACTATGACAACATCATTCTTGAGTAGGGAGAGAAAACCTAGAAAATAAGGGGTTTTTGCTTAGTAAAACATTAGTAACTGCAAAATTCAGAGCTACGTATAAACCCAATTTGTGGGCTTCGAGCTTTTGTCAATGGTGGACTGAATGGTTGGCTGGCACAGTTTAGGTATAGACTGGCTGACTGGATGACAGACTTTAGGTGTTGACTGACTGGATGACAGAGTTTAGGTATGGACTGGCTGACTGGATGACAGAGTTTAGGTATTGACTGGCTGACTGGATGACAGAGTTTAGTGATGGACTGGCTGGATGACAGAGTTTAGGTATAGACTGGCTGGCTGGATGACAGAGTTTAGGAATTGACTGGCTGGATGACAGAGTTTAGGGATGGACTGGTCGGCTAGCTGGATGACAGAGTTTAGGTATAGACTGGCTGGCTGGATGACAGAGTTTAGGGATCGACTGGCTGGATGACATAGTTTAGGGATGTACTGGCTGACTGACTGGATGACAGAGTTTAGGTATTGACTGGCTGACTGGCTGGATGACAGAGTTTAGGGATGGACTGGTTGACTGGCTGGATGACAGAGTTTAGGGATGTACAGGCTGACTGACTGGATGACAGAGTTTTGATATTGACTGGCTGACCTGATGACAGAGTTTAGGGATGGACTGGCTGACTAGATGACAGAGTTTAGGTATTGACTGGCTGGAAGACAGAGTTTAGGTATTGACTGGCTGGATGACAGAGTTTAGGTATAAACTGGCTGGATTACAGAGTTTTGGTATGGACAGGCTGACTGGATGACAGAGTTTAGGTATTGACTGGCTAGATGACAGAGTTTAGGTATTGACTGGCTGGATGACAGAGTTTAGGGATGGACTGGCTGGATGACAGAGTTTAGGTATTGACTGACTGGATGACAGAGTTTAGGTATTGACTGACTGGATGACAGAGTTTAGGTATTGACTGACTGGATGACAGAGTTTAGGTATTGACTGACTGGATGACAGAGTTTAGGTATTGACTGACTGTATGACAGTTTAGGTATTGACTGGCTGACTGGATGACAGAGTTTAGTGATGGACTGGCTGGATGACAGAGTTTAGGTATTGACTGGCTGACTGGATGACAGAGTATAGGTATTGACTGGCTGGATGACAGAGTTTAGGGATGGACTGGCTGGATGACAGAGTTTAGGGATGGACTGGTTGACTAGCTGGATGACAGAGTTTAGTGATGGACTGGCTGGATGACAGAGTTTAGGTATTGACTGGCTGACTGGATGACAGAGTATAGGTATTGACTGGCTGGATGACAGAGTTTAGGGATGGACTGGCTGGATGACAGAGTTTAGGGATGGACTGGTTGACTAGCTGGATGACAGAGATTAAGTATTGACTGGCTGACTGGATGACAGAGTTTAAGTATTTACTGGCTGACTGGATGACAGAGTTTAGGTATTGACTGGATGACTGAATGACAGAGTTAGAGATGGACTGGCTGGATGACAGAGATTAGGGATGGACTGGCTGGATGACAGAGTTTAGGGATGGACTGGTTGACTGACTGGATGACAGAGTTTAGGGATGGACTGGTTGACTGACTGGATGACAGAGTTTAGGTATTGACTGGCTGGATGACAGAGTTTAGGTATTGACTGGCTGGATGACAGAGTTCAGGATGGACTGGCTGACTGGATGACAGAGTTTAGGTATTGACTGATGGATGACAGAGTTTAGGTATTGACTGGCTGGATGACAGAGTTTTGGTATTGACTGACTGGATGACAGAGTTTAGGTATTGACTGGTTGACTAGCTGGATGACAGAGTTTAGGTATTGACTGACTCTATGACAGAGTTTAGGGATGGACTGGCTGGATGACAGAGTTTAGGTATTGACTGGCTGACTGGATGACAGAGTTTAGGTATTGACTGACTGGATGACAGAGTTTAGGTATTGACTGACTGGATGACAGAGTTTAGGTATTCACTGACTGGATGACAGAGTTTAGGTATTGACTGGCTGGATGACAGAGTTTAGGGATTGACAGGCTTACTGGCTGGATGACAGAGTTTAGGGATGTACTGGCTGACTGACTGGATGACAGAGTTTAGGGATGGACTGGCTGACTGACTGGATGCCAGAGTTTTGTTATTGACTGGCTGACCTGATGACAGAGTTTAGGGATGGACTGGCTGACTAGATGACAGAGTTTAGGTATTGACTGGCTGGATGACAGAGTTTAGGTATTGACTGGCTGACCTGATGACAGAGTTTAGGGATGGACTGGCTGGATGACAGAGTTTAGGTATTGACTGGCTGACCTGATGACAGATATTAGGTATGGACTGGCTGACTAGATGACAGAGTTTAGGTATTGACTGGCTGGATGACAGAGTTTAGGTATAAACTGGCTGGATGACAGAGTTTTGGTATGGACTGGCTGACTGGATGACAGAGTTTAGGTATTGACTGGCTGACCTGATGACAGAGTTTAGGTATTGACTGGCTGACTAGATGACAGAGTTTAGGTATTGACTGGCTGACTAGATGACAGATTTTTGGTATGGACTGGCTGACTAGATGACAGAGTTTAGGTATTGACTGGCTGACCTGATGACAGAGTTTAGGCATTGACTGGCTGACTAGAGACAGAGTGTAGGTATTGACTGGCTGACCTGTTGACAGAGTTTAGTGATGGACTGGCTGGATGACAGAGTTTAGGTATTGACTGGCTGACTGGATTACATAGTTTAGGGATGGAGTATATGAATGGATGACAAAGTTTAAGTACGGACTTGCTGGATGACACAGTTTAAGTATGCCTGGCTGGATGACAGAGTTTAGGTGTTGACTGGCGGGATGACAGAGTTTAGGTATGGACTGGCTGACTGGATGACAGAGTTTAGTTATGGACTGACTCAATGACAGAGTTTAGGTATTGACTGACTCAATGACAGAGTTTAGGTATTGACTGGTTGACTGACTGGATGACAGAGTTTAGGTATTGACTGACTGACTGGCTGGATGACAGAGTTAGGTATGGACTTGTTGACTGGATGACAGAGTTTAGGTATGGACTTGTTGACTGGATGACAGAGTTTAGGTATGGACTGCCTGACTGCCTTGATGACAGATTGTAGGTAAGGACTGGTTGACTGGATGTGATAGATTTTTGGTATGGAGTGGTTGACTGGTTGGATGACAGAGTTTAGCTGGAGACAGGCAGGGAGACAGACAGTTTCTTGGTGCTTTGTTGAAACAGCAGGCCCAGGGAGGATGAAAACAGAGTGAAATCACCCACAAACCTTATTGTTTCATTTTTACTTGTTATCACCTACACACACACACACTTGTATTACCCTCATGTCCAGTGGTCCCAAACACCACATATATAATATAAATGTGGAGGGGGGTGCACAGTGTACAGTCGTGGCCAAAAGTTTTGAGAATGAAACAAATATTAATTTCCACAAAGTTTGCTGCTTCAGTGTCTTTAGATATTTTTGTCAGGTGTTACTATGGAATACTGAAGTATAATTACAAGTATTTCATGAGTGTCAAAGGCTTTTTTTGACAAAGAGTCAATATTTGCAGTGTTGACCCTTCTTTTTCAAGACCTCTGCAATCTGCCCTGGCATGCTGCCAATTAACTTCTGGGCCACATCCTGACTGATGGCAGCCCATTCTTGCATAATCAATGCTTGGAGTTTGTCAGAATTTTTATTTTATTTTTTTGTCCACCCACCTGGCCATGGACCCAAAATATCGATTTTTTGTTCCCCGAGCCACTTAGTTATCACTTTTGCCTTATGGCAAGGTGCCCCAGCATTGTTCGTCACCAAACAGTTCCTGGATGGTTGGGAGAAGTTGCTCTCGGAGGATGTGTTGGCACCATTCTTTATTCATGGCTGTGTTCTTGTGAGCCATGAAATTGTGAGTGAGCCCACTCCCTTGGCTGAGAAGCAACCCCACACATGAATGGTCTCAGGATGCTTTACTGTTGGCATGACCCAGGTCTGATGGTAACGCTCACCTTGTCTTCTCTGGACAAGCTTTTTTCCAGATGCCCCAAACAATCGGAAAGGGGATTCATCAGAGAAAATGACTTTACCCCAGTCCTCAGCAGTCCAATCCTTGTACCTTTCTCAGAATATCAGTCTGTCCCTGATGTTTTTCCTGGAGAGAAGTGGCTTCTTTGCTGCCCTTCTTGACACCAGGCCATTCTCCAAAAGTATTAGCCTCACTGTGCGTGCAGATGCACTCACACCTGCCTGATGCCATTCCTGAGCAAGCGCTGTACTGTTGGTGCCCCGATCCCGCAGCTGAATCACCTTTAGGAGACGGTTCTGGCGCTTGCTGGACTTTCTTGGGCACCCTGAAGCCTTCTTCACAACAATTGAACCACTCTCCTTGAAGTTCTTGATGATCCGATAAATTGATTAAGGTGCAATCTTACTGGCAGCAATATCATTGCCTGTGAAGCTTTTTTTGTGCAAAGCAATGATGACTTGCAGGTAAACATGGTTGACAGAGGAAGAACAATGATTCCAAGCACCACCCTCCTTTTGAAGCTTCTAGTCTGTTATTCGAACTCAATCAGCATGACAGAGTGATCTCCAGCCTTGTCCTCGTCAACACTCACACCTGTGTTAACGAGAGAATCACTGACATGATGTCAGCTGGTCCTTTTGTAGCAGGGCTGAAATGCAGTGGAAATGTTTTTGGGGGATTCAGTTCATTTGCATGGCAAAGAGGGAATTAATTGCAATTCATCTGATCACTCATCATAACATTCTGGAGTATATGCAAATTGCCATAATAAAAACTGAGGCAGCAGACTTTGTGAAAAATTATATTTGTGTCATTCTCAAAACTTTTGGCCACGACTGTACACTCAATGAAAATGTGTTATTTTACATGTTCCTCAAAGCTAATGAGCCAATGAGTCTCAGGTTCAATCAAATCAATTAAAATGTATTTGTCACATACACATGGTTAGAAGATGTTAATGCGAGTGTAGCGAAATGCTTGTGCTTCTAGTTCCTACAATGCAGTAATAACCAACGAGTAATCTAACTAACAATTCCAAAACTACTACCTTATACACACAAGTGTAAAGGCATAAAGAATGTGTACATAAAGATATATGAATGAGTGATGGTACAGAGCGGCATAGGCAAGATGCAGTAGATGGTATTGAGTACAGTATATACATATGAGATGAGTATGTAAACAAAGTGGCATAGTTTAAAGTGGCTAGTGATACATGTATTACATAAAGATGCAGTAGATGATATAGAGTACAGTATATACGTATACATATGAGATGAATAATGTAGGGTATGTAAACATTATATTAAGTAGCATTGTTTAAAGTGGCTAGTGATGTATTTTACATCATTTCCCATCAATTCCCATTATTAAAGTGGCTGGAGTTGAGTCAGTGTGTTGGCAGCAGCCACTCAATGTTAGTGGTGGCTGTTTAACAGTCTGATGGAATTGAGATAGAAGCTGTTTTTCAGTCTCTCGGTCCCAGCTTTGATGCACCTGTACTGACCTCGCCTTCTGGATGATAGCGGGGTGAACAGGCAGTGGCTCGGGTGGTTGTTGTCCTTGATGATCTTTATGGCCTTCCTGTGACATCGGGTGGTGTAGGTGTCCTGGAGGGCAGGTAGTTTGCCCCCGGTGATGCGTTGTGCAGACCTCACTACCCTCTGGAGAGCCTTACGGTTGTGGCGCGGAGTTGTGAGCTGTAGTCGATGAACAGCATTCTCACATAGGTATTCCTCTTGTCCAGATGGGTTAGGGCAGTGTGCAGTGTGGTTGAGATTGCATCGTCTGTGGACCTATTTGGGCGGTAAGCAAATTGGAGTGGGTCTAGGGTGTCAGGTAGGGTGGAGGTGATATGGTCCTTGACTAGTCTCTCAAAGCACCTTATGATGACGGAAGTGAGTACTACGGGGCGGTAGTCGTTTAGCTCAGTTACCTTAGCTTTCTTGGGAACAGGAACAATGGTGGCCCTCTTGAAGCATGTGGGAACAGCAGACTGGGATAGGGATTGATTGAATATGTCCGTAAACACACCAGCCAGCTGGTCTGCGCATGCTCTGAGGGCGCGGCTGGGGATGCCGTCTGGGCCTGCAGCCTTGCGAGGGTTAACACGTTTAAATGTTTTACTCACCTCGCTGCAGTGAAGGAGAGTCCGCATGTTTTGGTTGCGGGCCGTGTCAGTGGCACTGTATTGTCCTCAAAGCGGGCAAAAAAGTTATTTAGTCTGCCTGGGAGCAAGACATCCTGGTCCGTGACTGGGCTGGTTTTCTTTTTGTAATCCGTGATTGACTGTAGACCCTGCCACATACCTCTTGTGTTTGAGCCGTTGAATTGCGATTGTACTTTGTCTCTATACTGACGCTTAGGTTGTTTGATTGCCTTGCGGAGTGAATAGCTACACTGTTTGTATTCGGTCATGTTTCCGGTCACCTTGCCCTGATTAAAAGCAGTGGTTCGTGCTTTCAGTTTCACTCGAATGCTGCCATCAATCCACGGTTTCTGGTTTGGGAATGTTTTAATCGTTGCTATGGGAACAAAGTAACGAGTCTCAGGTTGAACAAAGTATTAATTGTATCATGTTTCTTTTAGTAAATTGAAAATGGGTAATATCGACCAAAACAACACGCAAGGCTTAAGTTGACAAGATTTGTATTTATTATAGATCCCCATTAGTTTCTGCCAAGGCAGCAGCCAATTTCCCCTTAGGTTTATTTTTGATCCCCATTAGTTCCTGCCAAGGCAGCAGCTACTCTTCCTGGGGTTTATTATGGATCCCCATTAGTTCCTGTCAAGGCAGCAGCTACTCTTCCTGGGGTTTATTATGGCTCCCCATTAGTTCCTGTCAAGGCAGCAGCTACTCTTCCTGGGGTTTATTATGGATCCCCATTAGTTCCTGCCAAGGCAGCAGCTACTCTTCCTGGGGTTTATTAAGGATCCCCATTAGTTCCTGCCAAGGCAGCAACTACTCTTCCTGGGGTTTATTATGGCTCCCCATTAGTTCCTGCTAAGGCAGCAGCTACTCTTCCTGGGGTTTATTATGGATCCCCATTAGTTCCTGTCAAGGCAGCTGCTACTATTCCTGGGTTAAAGCAACATTAAGACAGTTACATATAATTTTAAATATTATGGCATTACATTTCACAACACATTAAGTGTGTTCCATCAGGCCAGTATTCTACTATTTGCATTTTTTTCCCACCTTTATTTAACCAGGGAGGACAGTTAGAACAAGTTGAGGTCTTGCCAAGATAAAGCAAAGGAGTCTGACAAAAACAGCAACACAGAGTTACACATGTACAGTCAATAACACAATAGAAAATCTGTAAACAGTGTGTGCAAATTAAGTAAGGAGGTAAGGCAATAAATTGGCCATAGTGGCGAAGTATTTCCAAGCTATCAATTAACACTGGAGTGATAGATGTGCAAATGAGGATGTGCAAGTAGAAATACTGGTGTGCAAAATAACAGAAAAAAACTAATATGGGGATGAGGTAGGTAGTTGGTTGAATGGGCTATTTACAGATGGGCTGTGTACAGCTGCAGCTATCGGGAAGCTGCTCTGACAACCGATGCTTGAAGTTAGTGAGGGAGATATAAGTCTTCAACTTCAGGGATTTTTGCAATTCGTTCCAGTCATTGGCAGCAGAAAACTGTTAGGAAATGTGACCAAAGAGGAGTTGGCTTTGGGGATGACCAGTGAAATATACCTCCTGGAGCTCGTGCTACGGGTGGGTGTTGTCATGGTGACCAGTGAGCTGCGATAAGGCTTATAGATGACCTGGAGCCAGTGGGTTTGGCGACGAATATGAAGCGAGGACCAACCAACGAGAGCATACAGGTCGCAATGGTGGGTAGTACACTGCTCAAAAAAATAAAGGGAACACTTAAACAACACAATGTAACTCCAAGTCAATCACACTTCTGTGAAATAAAACTGTCCACTTAGGAAGCAACACTGATTGACAATACATTTCACATGCTGTTGTGCAAATGGAATAGACAACAGGTGGAAATTATAGGCATTTAGCAAGACACCCCCAATAAAGGAGTGGTTCTGCAGGTGGGGACCACAGACCACTTCTCAGTTCCTATGCTTCCTGGCTGATGTTTTGGTCACTTTTGAATGCTGGCGGTGCTTTCACTCTAGTGGTAGCATGAGACGGAGTCTACAACCCACACAAGTGGCTCAGGTAGTGCAGCTCATCCAGGATGGCACATCAATGCGAGATGTGGCAAGAAGGTTTGCTGTGTCTGTCAGCATAGTGTCCAGAGCATGGAGGCGCTACCAGGAGACAGGCCAGTACATCAGGAGACGTGGAGGAGGCCGTAGGAGGGCAACAACCCAGGAGCAGGACCGCTACCTACGCCTTTGTGCAAGGAGGAGCAGGAGGAGCACTGCCAGAGCCCTGCAAAATGACCTCCAGCAGGCCACAAATGTGCATGTGTCTGCTCAAACGGTCAGAAACAGACTCCATGAGGGGGGTATGAGGGCCCGACGTCCACAGGTGGGGGTTGTGCTTACAGCCCAACACCGTGCAGGACGTTTGGCATTTGCCAGAGAACACCAAGATTGGCAAATTCGCCACTGGCGTCTTGTGCTCTTCACAGATGAAAGCAGGTTCACACTGAGCACATGTGACAGACGTGACAGTCTGGAGACGCCGTGGAGAACGTTCTGCTGCCTGCAACATCCTCCAGCATGACCGGTTTGGCGGTGGGTCAGTCATGGCGTGGGGTGGCATTTCTTTGGGGGGCCGCACAGCCCTCCATGTGCTCGCCAGAGGTAGCCTGACTGCCATTAGGTACCGAGATGAGATCCTCAGACCCCTTGTGAGACCATATGCTGGTGCGGTTGGCCCTGGGTTCCTCCTAATGCAAGACAATGCTAGACCTCATGTGGCTGGAGTGTGTCAGCAGTTCCTGCAAGAGGGAGGCATTGATGCTATGGACTGGCCCGCCCGTTCCCCAGACCTGAATCCAATTGAGCACATCTGGGACATCATGTCTCGCTCCATCCACCAACGCTACGTTGCACCACAGACTGTTCAGGAGTTGGCGGATGCTTTAGTCCAGGTCTGGGAGGAGATCCCTCAGGAGACCATCCGCCACCTCATCAGGAGCATGCCCAGGCGTTGTAGGGAGGTCATACAGGCACGTGGAGGACACACACACTACTGAGCCTCATTTTGACTTGTTTTAAGGACATTACATCAAGGTTGGATCAGCCTGTAGTGTGGTTTTCCACTTTAATTTTGAGTGTGACTCCAAATCCAGACCTCCATGGGTTGATACATTTGATTTCCATTGATCATTTTTGTGTGATTTTGTTGTCAGCACATTCAACTATGTAAAGAATAAAGTATTTAATAAGAATATTTAATTCATTTTGATCTAGGATGTGTTAAATTAATGTCCCCTTTATTTTTTTGAGCAGTGTATGTGGGGCTTTTGTGACAAACGGATGGCACTGTGATAGACTTTATCCAATTTGCTGAGTAGAGTGTTGGAGGCTATTTTGTAAATGACATCGCCGAACTCAAGGATCGGCAGGATAGTCAGTTTTACGAGGGTATGTTTGGCAGCATGAGTGAAGGAGGCTTTGTTTGCGAAATCGGATGCAGATTCTAGATTTAATTTTGAATTGGAGATGCTTAATATGAGTCTGGATGGAGAGTTTACAGTCTAGCCAGACACCTAGGTATTTATAGTTGTCCACATATTCAGAACCGTCCAGAGTAGTGAGGCTAGTCAGGTGGGCAGGTGCGGGCAGCGATCGGTTGAAGAGCATGCATTTAGTTTTACTTGCATTTCAGAGCAGTTGGAGGCCACGGCAGGAGAGTTGTATGGCATTGAAGCTAGTTTGGAGGTTTGTTAACCTGTTGCGACGACCAAACCCGGATCCGGGATTCTATTTATAGACCTAAGCTCATTACCATAACGCAACGTTAACTATTCATGAAAATCGCAAATGAAATGAAATAAATATGCTAGCTCTCAAGCTTAGCCTTTTGTTAACAACACTGTCATCTCAGATTTTCAAAATATGCTTTTCAACCATAGGAAAACAATCATTTGTGTAACAGTAGCTAGCTAGCGTAGCATTTAGCGTTAGCATTAGCGTTAGCATTAGCGTTAGCATTTAGCAGGCAACTATCACAAAAACAAGTAAAGCCTTCAAATAAAATAACTTACCTTTGAAGAACTTCTGATGTTTTCAATGAGGAGACTCTCAGTTAGATAGCAGATGCTCCGTTTTTCCAAAAAGATTCTTTGTGTATTAGAAATAGCTCCGTTTTGTACATCACATTTGGCTACCAAAAAAAAAAAAAAAAAAAAAAAAAAAAAAACGAAAATTCAGCCCTCAAAACGCGAACTTTTTTCCAAATTAACTCCATAATATCGACTGAAACATGGCAAACGTGGTTTAGAATCAATCCTCAAGGTGTTTTTCCACATATCTCTTCAATGATATATCCTTCGTGGAAGCCTGGTTTCTCCTTGCTCTCAAATGGAAAAATAATTGCACCTGGCTTTACGCTCCAATTTCGACGCAGGGACACCAGGCGGACACTTGGAAAATGTAGTCTCTTATGGTCAATCTTCCAATGATATGCCTACAAATACGTCACAATGCTGCTAACACTTTGGGGGAACGACAGAAAGTGTAGGCTCATTCCTTGCGCAATCACAGCCATATAAGGAGACAATGGAAAACAGAGCTTCAGAAATTCTGATCATTTCCTGGTTGATGCATCATCTTGGTTTCGCCTGTAGAATGAGTTCTGGGGCACTTACAGACAATATCTTTGCAGATTCTGAAACTTCAGAGTGTTTTCTTTCAAAAACTGTCAAGAATATGCATAGTCGAGCATCTTTTCGTGACAAAATATCGCGCTTAAAACGGGAACGTTTTTTATCCAAAAATGAAATAGCGCCCCTAGAGATCAAAGAGGTTAACACAGTGTCCTAAGAAGGGCCAGAAGTATACAGAATGGTGTCGTCTGCGTAGAGGTGAATCAGAGAATCACCAGCAGCAAGAGCGACATCATTGATGTATACATAGAAGACTGTCGACCCGAGAATTGAACCCTGTGGTACCCCCATAGAGACTGCCAGAGGTCCGGACAACAGGCCCTCCGATTTGACACACTAAACTCTATCTGAGAAGTTGTTAGTGAACCAGACGAGGCAGTCATTAGAGATTCTAAGGCTGTTGAGTCTGCCGATAAGAATGTTGTGATTGACAGAGTCAAAAGCCTTGGCCAGGTCAATGAAGATGGCTGCACAGTACTGTTTTTTATCGATGGTGGTTATGATATCGTTTAGGACCTTGAGCGTGGCTGAGGTGCAACCGTGACCAGCTCGGAAACCGGATCGCATAGCGTAGAAGGTATGGTGGGATTCAAAATGTTCAGTGATCTGTTTGTTGACTTGGCTTTCGAAGACTTTAGAAAGGCAGGGAAGGATGGATATAGGTCTAGAGTGTCTCCGCTTTGAAGAGGGGGATGACCGCGGCTGCTTTCCAATATTTAGGCATCTCAGACGATACAAAATGTATTTATTATGGATCCCCATTGCCAAAGCAGCAGCTTCTCTTCCAGCTACTCTTTGTTTATACAATTTTAAAACATTACAATACATTCACAGATTTCACAGCACACTATGTGCCCTCAGGCCCCTACTCCACCACTACCACATATCTACTTTACTAAATCCATGTATATGTATAGTGTGTGTGTGTGTGTGTGTGTGTGTGTGCGTGTGTTTGTGTTGCTTCACAGTCCCCGCTGTTCCATAAGGTGTTTCTTTGTATGTTTTTAAAAATATTATTCTACTGCTGACATGAGTTACTTGCTGTGGAATAGAGTTCCATGTAGTCATGGCTCTATGTAGTACTGTGTGCTTCCCATAGTCTGTTCTGGACTTGGGGACTGTGAAGAGAGCTCTGGTGGCATGTCTTGTGGGGTATGTATGGGTGTCTGAGCTGTGTGCCAGTATTTTAGACAGACAGCTCGGTGTATTCAACATGTCAATACCTCTCATAAATAAAAGTAGTGAGGAAGTCAATCTCTCCTCCACTTTGAGCCAGGAGAGATTGACATGCATATTATTAGTATTAACTCTCTGTGTACATCTAAGGGCCAGCTGTGCTG